>NW_028229779.1:0-82260 GCF_053477565.2 Lygodium microphyllum | reverse complement strand
CAAAGAAAACGCAAAATGTATGAACACGACTGAAACACAATAACTCAAACAATAACAGAATAAACACAAACCCTAAACACAAAACTCAAAACTCAAACTCAAAACACAAAAATACAAACACAAACAGAGAAAGAAGAGAGCTCCAATGTGAATAAATCAATGCAGTAAATGAATGTAAGAGTGTATAAAATACTCAAGGGCAAAGTGGCAAGTAATGACGGCCATCAAAGACAGACCCAACTACTATAAACACCAATTGAAGTTGTAGGAGTGCTAAATAGTGAATGGTAACAGGCTGGTCACCAAAACGCTGCAATCTAGAGGCCGCAGACTCATAAACACAGTAGTGTACCATTGAGGAAGGGCTGAAAACTGATCACCTAAGGCTGAAATCAGCGAGGCAAAAGCAAAGGAGAGTGTGCTGATGGAGGGCGGCCTGCACAGCTGTAAAATGCAGACTGAAAACAGGTGGAAGTAGTGAAACGGTCTGTCACTGTCAAAGTGCTAGCTGGCTGATGTTGTACAGTGTGCTAATCAGCAGGGTGGCAAATGGAAATTGTCAACATAAGCTCTCTGGGGCAGGAGAAGATGTCACCAACAAATGAATGCAATCATCACCAGGCAGCAATGGATAGGCTGATGATGACATGGCAGCAATTGCATGGGCTGGACAGCCATCGATGAAGGCTGATGGCTGAAAATTTGCAAAACAAGATGGGGCTAAATGGTGGGCAGCTTATCTATTTATAGATGCAAAAGGATCCTCCCAAATTAGGGTTTTGCGTGTGGGACACAAAAACTCTCTAGGATAGCTCCCTGTTTAATGAAACTTTTGGTAATTTACATATTTGGGGCTGTTTTAAAAAGCTAATCAGATTGTAATGCATTTTAGCTCAACACTAAGGTTGGTGATGGTCTCAATCAGATCCCCAAGATCACTATTCTTTCTTTTATAAAAATCCCAACTACTTTCTATCTTTCTCTAAAGAGGTTGTTTATCAATCAAATCTCACTTCAAAAAGATTTGGAGAGTCGTACCTTGAAAATCCTAGGTGGTCCATACACTCACAAGCTCACAACCAAGAGAAAAGTAGTGGAAAAGTATTCCATCAAGGTTGGATTACGGTTTAAGCAACGCAAATTGTGTGCACCCTTTGAAGAGATTATTTGTAAGAAAACTTTATAAGTGCCATAATGCACCTAGTGCAAGACACTCACATATTGATGGAAAGCAAAATGGGACTCAATATACTCACTCAGGTGTAATTTTATGAACTTCATCCTTGAGGATATTTCTAAGGACAACAATCGTTCATAAAGGAGGGAATGTTACATCCTTAGACATCTAGGATGGGCAACCTACAACATTAGTCGCACCTTTGGATCACTTCAAAACTCAATGTGAATGCATCCTTAGGATAGGCAACTCATCACTCATACAAAGAGGACTCAATAGCTCATTTATGCCATGTCGTGTGTGATCGCCACACTTGATACTCTAGGCCAAATGCTATCATGTCCATAACCAAGATGGTGTGGGTTAGTGGTATGGAATGCAATCCCCTAGGACATAAGCATGACCCACTATGCTATT
This sequence comes from Lygodium microphyllum, assembly GCF_053477565.2. Lineage (NCBI taxonomy): Eukaryota > Viridiplantae > Streptophyta > Polypodiopsida > Schizaeales > Lygodiaceae > Lygodium > Lygodium microphyllum. Next base: position 80,666 of record NW_028229779.1, on the reverse strand, counting down.
AATCTCAAGCCTTATTTGCTCTCTAGCTAAGAGGTAACTCTAATGTCTATTGCCTTATGGTTCTTTCTATGTGAGTATGACTTGTGAGGTGTCTCATGTATAGGTTGGGTCATTGGTGGACATTTTATACCAAAGTACAAAACATTAGTCCACTATACAACAATGTTGAAAGCAACTCTTCCAATTCGACCCACAAAATGTCCTAAACCCTAAAAAAATTTGGGCCCACAAAATGCCCTAACCTTAAAAAGGGAGAGAGCTCCTAACATAGCCCACCAACTCAATGATAAGACTCACATGCAAGAATGTCCACTTGGCATATATTATTGAACAAATCAAAGTTAAGTCAACCAATACGAATTTGCTTCGACTAGAATTGACCTTGTAGTGATGTGCTCTTAATTACACATGCAATAGCAATGGATGTATAAAACATATAATGTGATGGATAGTATATACAACTAAATGAATCAAGTTAAGTCAGCCAAGAAGAGTTTTCTTTGCTCACAATGAGCTTGCAATCATGTGCTCTAACTATGCATACATATATGATGGCAATGCATAGTTGTGGGAAACTGGAAAACAGAAAGAGAAATGGAAACGAATAGGGCAAAACTTTGGAGTTCTGGTTTCCAGTAACAGAAAGAGAAAGGGGAACAGAAAGGAAATGGATGTATCATAGCCTGTAATGTGCAGTTTAGAAAAACTTGCCTCATACAATGGCCCATCACATGAAATTTCCCCCAAATAGTGTGATTAACACCAATTTATGCGATCGCTTGGAAACTCCAAAATTTATGTAATCGAATCACATGGTTAATTGGGTCTCTAGCCAGAATCCCTCAAAAACAAGAAACAAGGGAGAAGAAGAGACAGATGCAAGACTTACGCCATCAAATTGATACGGAGATGGTGGCTAAGCTCCAAAAAGAGATCATACAACTGACCAATGTCGGCCGCATTGCCGTGCGAGTACAGGAGAGTGAGCCGTGCCGCCGGGTGTTTGATGTAGACAGCAGCGATGTCGTTGCCCAGGGCAGTGCGGAGCGAGAGGACGTCGACGTTATTGCGCGGGGCCGCGTCGGACAGCCTCAGGCTGCCCGTGAGGGCGTCCTTGACGATGGTGTAGGAGGGAGGGCTGGGCGGGAAGAAGGCGAATTTAGATGCCACAGAGGAGGTGACGGCACCCATGATGGCGATGATGGCATGGCTCCTCTTCTTCTTCTTCTTTCTCTTCTTCCTCCTCTCCACAGCAGCACAAGACAGAGCAGACTGCGACGTCTAAAAATATGGCGCATTTTTTCTATTTTCTTTATTTGGGAGTCATGGCCAACTCACATTCTAGGCCATGATGATCCATCCTTCACCACAAAAACGCTTTTCTCGACTTATATAATATATTATTAGCTGCGGAACGCTTTGGAAGGTTGTGGTGAGCGAAATTGCCGTGCTATAGCATGACAACTTCACTTAACAATCCATTTCTCATTTTTCTCTCTCCTCTTTTTTTCCTCTGCTTTCAATTTTTTAATTTTTTCTCTTTTTATTCTCCCCTCTCTCTCCTCTCTTTTCCATCTCTCTCTCCCTCTCCTCTTTTTTTTAAATTATTCTCTCTCTCTCTCTCTCTCTCTCTCTCTCTCTCTCTCTCTTTTTAAATTTTTTCTTTGTCTTTCTTCTTTTTTCCTCTTTGCGCTTTCCTTCTCTCTCTCTCTTTCTTTCTCGTAAATTTTATATTTTCTCTCTCTATAATTCTTTTTCTCTATGTTTCCCCTCTCTCTCCCTCCCTTTCCTTTTCTTTATTTTCTCTCTCTCTTCTTATTTTAATTAAAAAGAAAGTTTAAATTAAAAAGTTTAATCTAACAAAGAGAGAAAGAGAGAGAGAAAACCTAGGCCCTACACATAAGAGAGAGAGAAGGGGGAGGAGTTTAATTAAAAAGGGGAGGGGAAAAGAAAGAGAGAGATTATAAGTAAGAGAGAGGGGAAGGGGGGAGGCTTTAATGAAAAAAGGGAGAGGATGGGGTTTTGATTGAAAAAGGGAGGTTTGGAAAAGGGGGTAGGTTCAGGGCTTTCTCTCTCCTTTTCTTCTCTCTGTCTCTCTCCCCCCTCTTTCCTCTCTTTTTTATTTTTATTTTCCTCTCTCTTTCTCGTAAATTTTATATTTTCTCTCTCTATAATTCTTTTTCTCTCTATTCTCTCTCTCTCTCCCTCCTCTTCTTTCTTTTTTGCTCTTTGTATATATATACATACATACATACATACATATATATCCTTATTTTAATTTAAAATAAATTTTAAATTAAAAAATTTAATCTAACTAAAAGAGAAAGAAAACCTAGGCCCTACACATGAGAGAGAGGGAGAGGGGGAGAAAAAAAAAGTTTAATTTAAGAAGGACTGTTCTCTTTCCTCTTTTCCCCCCCTCTTCTCTTCTTCTTCTTCTTCTTCTTCTTCTTCTTCTTCTCTCTCTCTCTCTCTCTCTCTCTCTCTCTCTCTCTCTCAAAGTGTGTAAAAAACTATGTTCAAAAAATTTTAAATTTAAAAAACTTTTTAAAATATTTCATCAAAAGAAAAGTTTAAATAAAAATTTTTAATCTAACTGAGAAAGAAAGAGAGAGAGAGAGAGAGAGAGAGAATCTAGGCCCTACACGTGAGAGAGAGAGGGGGGGGGAGGGAGGGAGGGAGGGAGGGAGGGAGGAGGAATTTAATTAAAAAGGGGAGGGGGAAAAAAAAGAGAGAGATTATAAGTGTGAGAGAGGGGAGGGGGTTTTAATTTTAAAAAGGGAGGTGTGGGGGGGGAGGTTTTAATGAAAAAGGGAGGGGGAAGAGAAAATGAGAGATTACAAGTGAGAAAGAGGTGAGGGGAGGGGGCTTTGATTGAAAAAGGGGGTAGGTTAGGGAAGCCCTGAGGTTCAAGGCTTTTCGAACCTATAGCAAAAATAATATAGTAGTAAGATATCATGATGTGACTAGGAGTTAAGCCACATAAGAAAATATTTTACCTTCACAAGTCCATGGAGTGACTCCATGAATCTACCGGAGTTCGTAGGAGTTGTTAATTGGAGATTGGTCCATAAGACCTCTCTCCTCTATGTGTTCTCTCTCTTCCTTTTTTCATTCTCTCTTTGCGACCTAGACTCACATGTGGCTGCATAGCCCCAATGTCCAAGTTGATGGAGTGGCTCTTACTATGCATTGCATAGTTCGCAAGCTTGCGAAGCCAAGCATTTTTGTGAGGATAGGAAAGCAACCATTTTATCCCCTTACTCACTTGCCTGATGTAGGTAAGTGTTGCTACGAAAGAGAATGCGCAAATAATTCTCCTTTGTGGGGTGTGTGTGTTGGGGGGGTGGGGGGAGAGAGAGAGAGAGAGAGAGAGAGAGAGAGAGAGAGAGAGAGAGATTTTGTGTGAACTCCTTCCTACACTGACCTCAGAAAGTGGCCACTTTACACCAATGATACACGCACTCACTCTATGGTATGCATTCTTAATGGAGGTTTAAACCAACTTATAAATGCTTAGAAAGGTAATGTGATATACTAAAGAGTGCCTTCTCTATATGTGTGTGTGTGTGTGTGTGTGTGTGCGCGCGTGCGCACGTGCATGAGATAGTTTATCATTGTGTCTAGGTGTTTGTTGGGTGTCATGTGTTTGGGGATACACACGAATGCACACACACACTCAGGGAGTGTGTGAGCCTGTGCATGTTTGCGTATGTGCATGTGTGTGTGTGTGTGTGTGTGTGTGTGTGTGTGTGTGTGTGTGTGTGTGTGTGTGTGTGTGTGTGTGTGTGTGTGTGTGTGTGTGTGTAGGTATTTGCTAGGGGGCATTCTATATTGTTCCAATTATTTATGCACAACACCACAATAAAACAAAACAATGAAAATAGTGTGGTTGTATGTGGCAAATGAGATGGCACTGTGCTTGGATTTTAGTTGAAACATGAGGAGAATGTGGAGATCAAGGTGAAGGGTGTGGATTCAAGCATAAGAATAAGCAAAGCACCTCCAAAGTTGCATATCCTCAAGTGCCATATCACTATTAGACATGCACAAGGCCAAATCTCAAAGAGCATGGGTTGAAGATAAAAATAAGTGCAACTCAAGTAATCAAAGAGAGATTCATCATTGATTGCTACATTAGCCAAGCTTGCATATGCCTATTACCATGAATTCTTCCCATGTAATAAATGTTTATTACTTTAACAAAAATAACTTTTACTTTGGTAGCTTTTCACTAGTAGTTTCTTAATCATTGACCTTGCACATATAAACAAATGACATTTTCACAAACAAAATATAGTGCAACTTGATGTGCTAGAACTAATCAATATTTTTACAATTAAACAACCTAAATACAACATCATTGTGATTGAAAGATCCACTTCAAAGGCCGGTTCTCCACTTGTGATGCATGGCATATAATTAGAAAATCAATCAAACTTTTTATAGCTAAATAGCTAAACGCAACATCACTATGATTGAAAGATCCACTTCCAAGACCGGTTCTACACTTGTGATGCATGACATGTGATTGGCCACGTAGTGTTGTTTTCCTTTTTTCAATACTATTGAGAAATGGTTCGAAAAATAATAGGAGACACATGCTATGCATCTTGTAGGCCAAAGTTTATTCACAATATAATATAATGAGTGATGATCAACAAAGTAGATGAATGGTGTTGCCAAAAAGTAATAGTAAAACATCTCCATTGCATACCATGCCAATCCCTATCTTTTTGTCATTGAGCAATTCATTTCTAGGAACTACCTACTTACAAAGCCCATTGGAGAGTTAAGGTTTCTCTCACTATATTTGCACAACATTGTCCCTATAGCTATTTTTGATGCATCAATATGCACATGGAAAGTGATTGTCTAATCTAGGGCTTATATGATTGGTGCTAAAATGAAAGCCTTCTTTAAAACTTCAAAGGCCTTTTTGCATTTCTCAAGTCCACGTAAATATAATCAATAACTTAGATAAGGTCTAGCGCGCATTTAATAGTGTAAAACTGAAGCAGCAATAGTACTTGATATAACCTAGGAAGCATAGAACTCTCATTGTGTTCTATGGTGGTGGAAGATCAACAATGATCTTAATCTATGTGATATTTGTAGTGATCGCATTCTTGAAAGTATGCACTCGAGGATGCATATGTGCTTAATCTAGAATTGGCATTTAAGGGATTCGAGGATAGTTGGTATTTCCTACACTACACAAACACTTGTCTAAGTTTGCCAAGATGCTCCTTCCACTTGAGTTTGTTAGTGGAGGGTGGGAAAATGCACATCGAGTAAGAGATGTCAAAGGTCATGTATGCTCTATTTATTTTTACAAATCAATCAATAAACCATTGATCTCTATTTATTTTTGCATATCAAGAAATAAACAATCAATCATTCACCTTTATTATTTCTTATGATGTTCATTCCTCTCTTTGTCTCTCCTCTTATTATTTTGAGAGTCTTGACACATGCTTACCCTTCTTCTTTTTCTCGTGCAGAGATCATCCATGAAGACCTCTAGAAACTTTTTCATCATGCCTGATCATACATATCGAACATTGGAAGGTGGCCAATGCATTGGTCAACCTAAAAGGCATCACAATGCATACAAACACCCCCAGTAAGTGGCAAAGGCTGTCTTGTACCTATCAGATAGGTGGATTTGCCCTTTGTTATATCCTAAGAATGCATCCATGAAGTTGTTAGCCTCCTTGGTGACCACTCTTTCTAGCATGTGATCGATATAAGGTAAAGGGTAATTGTCCTTCTTGCTTGCTATGTTTGCCTTCTTGCAATTGATACACACTCTAATCTCCCCATTCTTCTTCATGACTACCAGAATGGGTGATTTCCATTCCATGTATTCAATCTCTTATGTGAACCCTACAACTTGAAACTTATTGGTTTCCCCCATAGTAACTTGGGAAAACCTAGGTTTCATAAGGCAAGGTGGAGCCTTTACAAATATGACTTTGGATTCCTCCTATTCACTTCTTCATTGTAGGTCATGTAGAAGTTGGTATAAGGACCCTTTTTTATTGGCTCCTCCACATAAAGTGTAGATGCATCACTAAGAGAATGTGTAATGATTAGGCCAAGAGGTCTAAGGATTCTTGATGGATTTATGACAAGCCTAAGGGCTACTAGGCTCTACTCTAGTGGAATTAGCAAGGCTAAGTTTGCCCCCTCAGCATACAAATGTCCTCTATTGATTTGGATATTGGTTGGCACCATGCTAATTTTGGCAAGATAAGTCTTTAAGGGCTCTCCAATTTTGAATGTCATGCTCAAATATTCCCTAGCTAGAACCAATTCTATTTTAGGCTCACAACACTCATCTAATAAGTGGTGCCCTTAGGAGTATCATGTTGGCATTGATCTAAAGCTCTCTACTATCCTCATAAATTCCTACTACTATTACTTGATGCTAGTCACTTCTTGGGACATCGTTGATTCCTTATCCTTGCTTGTTTCAATGGGGTATTCTCTATGTCCACTCGATGTTGGGTTATCCTTCTCTTTTTCCTTATGTAGGTCATCTATCCTAATGGATTTTTCCAATACTATGCTCCATGAATCTATATTTAAGCTAGAAATGCTAGCTATAGTATCATATATTTCTTGCCTCCTCTAAGGCCTTTAATGAAATATTTGGCTATTACTTATCACTAGACTACTTTTTCATTATGGTTATTACTCTATCAACTAGGCTACTCCGAGTTTGGAATTCTTTTGTGTATGTTCTTGACTTTAGAGATATAGTTACTTAATAGATCAGCCTCCAATTGAGTCACATTCATAAGGTGAATGAGAAGATTCTTTGTATAATTGGCCCCTACAAACGTCTTAATGAACAAGTCCATCAAAATGGAGAAGTGTGCCTTCTTGTTATCATCCAAGCTAATGAATTACTTTTTGCCTTTGTCACCTAAGCATAGACCAAAGGCCTAAGCTCTTCTATCATCCTCTACTAACCCATTGGCAAGACAAACTTGATCAAACTTCTCCACAAATATATAAAGATCATCTCTTTTCTCGTGATTGTCTAGTGTAAATAGAGCTAGCCTCCCTTTATCTTCAAATGATCACTTTTGAGTTTTTGGGGAAAGTATCAATGTCCCATGAGATCAATATCATTTTTTGTTCTTGTTGCTTTAGATAAACTAAGGTTTCAACTTGGCTAATAAGCCTAAGGAGGCCCTCGCTTTGGTCAATATTAATGTGTTAAAGGGTCAACACTAAGACTTATATGGTTCGAGGTGGTTTTAGGTCTTGGAACCTAGATTGCTTGATAGATTAAACCTACATGATGGAACCGAGACTAAACCTACATGACTAAAGCTATTGAGGACCTTCACCATACAATAACAATTTATTAACTTGAAATTGATAGAAATACAATTTGAATTGGGTATAATTTTCTCCCATGCATGGGTGATCACCTCCCCCATCATGCATGTATTTGTAATATTAAATTAAGATTTTGTGCTTAAATTACATTGAAAACATCATTTTTGAGAAATTTCTTTTCCTCACCTTGCACGACTTGGTTTTGTGCAAAATAAATCAAAATACACTCTATTCTAATAGCTTTACATAAAATAATATTATGTCTTCTCTGATAAATACATCAAAATAAATCTATCGTGCATGTGCGCGTGCAAAGTCCTTGCCCTAATAAGCGTATACAAAATATAGTGCTTTGATAATATTTTTTTCCACTCCATCTAATTATGTACTCACCACAACACAACATGGATCAGTATCCTTCCATCTATCTACCAAGCATAATGCGACTAGTATCACATGTGTGCACTCGTACAATAAGTCACAGATCTTAAGGCAAATAAACAAAATCCACAATAATGAATTTTGGTAAAATACAGTGATAAACATAATTCCAAAACATTTCTTGGGAGTTAAAAAGCAATTGTTCCCAGTTAATAACTCAAATAAAAAAAAATGCAAGGGTGGCCAACCACATGTAGGTGCTACCTATTGTAGGGGTGAATTTGCACCATGTACTAGTGATGCTTACTATGGTGAATTTGCACAATAAAATTCCATGGACTCTTACACAAAACACTCCCTATTACGGTGAATTTATGCCCGTGGGATATTTAATGTGATTATAAGTAGTAGGTATTAATTAGATTGTTAGACTTAGCATTGATTTCAGTATCCATTGTGATTCTTCCATAGAATGATTTGTATACTTGAGTAAATATCTATGGCATTGATTTATTGTTCTAGTAGTCGTGTGGTCATGGTTAAGGATTATTTTAGAAACTAAAATTTTAGTATCTACCTCTAATAAAGGTGGGTCATCAACTATAGGTATAATTGGAGGTGTTTCTTTGAATGGTTTCAACAAACTGATATAAAAAGAATTATATATTTTCCAATGAGGAAGAATGTCCAATCTAAATGCGTTCTCATTAATCTTTCTCTTTCTCCTACTTGTTGCTTCCACTTGGGCTCTACCTTTCAATTGGCATCAAAACTTGGATCTCGAGGAGCTTCATTCATCATTTGCTTTAGCCCATAAAGAAGCTTCAGCTCAAGGTTTCATGGCAGCCATTATTTATTTCTCTCGATGTATGCATTAAGCCTTCTCTTGGCTTATTGACGAGCTCCCTAGAGCTTAGCTAAGCCTTTTTGAGTGCTGATTGAGATGAGAATCAGCTATTCTATACATTTTGAGTGGATATAGAGCATGTTACAAAAGTCATGGACAGCTATAACAACTTGACAAAACTCTTGTATTTTAGCTATAACTTTTGCATATGATATCATATTAAAGTGTTATATAGCTAGAATCAAAGAGCACGATGAGAGCTATAGATTTGAGCACTCAAAAAGTTGATTTTGTAGTTTTTAGTTCTTTGTTTTACATAGAATAGGATAGTTTTGGTTTGAACAACAAGCATTTGAATAGTTTATGCTCTACTGATGCTTATAGGGAATGTTTGCAATGCCCAAATGATGCATCGATGCTTTGGAAAGGATTTTGGGCTTATGAGAGCTTGATTAGCTTAATCATTGAAGTTTTCATTGTGTAATAATAGTTTAGGCAACAAGCATACAATAGTAAGCTTCATGTTTTGGATGCTTATTGTGTCTACATGGTATTTTGAGTATACTACATGTCTACAGTGATGTCTATCATTGATGTATAAGCTCGAATATGGTCATGGCATGCTTTTGCACTTGGATTTGAGCTACATTTGATGTACTTGGGCTTTGGTCACTTGCTTTGAGAATCCATATTTGCTTTATAGGTATTTAAGCTTCATTGGACACTCATGCTCCCAAATGTATTTGTGATGCACTTGGGCTTCTAAGATGATTTGATGTATATGTCTTCAAATTTGTTTATTCTCTTTGCATTCCAAATTTTCTTTTAATGGGAGATGCTTATACTTACTTGGTAGAGTTTGAATCTTTGAAATAATGGGACTTTTGGTTCATGTATATGCTCTCTTGTATGTTATTGAATACAATTATCTCTACTTGTGGGCTACTTTGATTTTGTATGCTTTGGATATCAACACTTGCCTTCATCAGTAGTTTTTTAGTGATGTATACATGCATATTGGTCATGTACTGAGCAACATTGCTATTTTCTTAATTAGTTGTGCATTTGAACAATCTCTACAATTTTTAGATCTTCTACATGCATGATGTATATACTTATGGGATGTATGGTTTATTGACTATTTGTGCTTGTGATGATAGTCTTTGGTACCAGTAGTCTATGCTTTGTCATTGCTACTTGCGTTCTTTGTATCCCGTGGTACTTAGATATCCTTGGCAGTAGGAGCTTACTTTCTTGGTTATTTGCCCACAATTGAATTGGTATATATTGCTATCTTTATTTCAACATTGCTATAATTACAATTTTGTGCATTCTTTTGGAAAGCAATTAGTTTGTTTTGGCACTCTATTGATTACAGTTTATGGAGAGCTATACCCTCATTTGTTTCCACCCCTTTATATTAGTGTTTGGGATGAATAGTGAAAATCTTGATGGCAATAACTTCCAATCTTGGAAGACGCAGACATGACAAGTCTTGCTCTGCAGCACTAGAAGAGGCAAGTTAAGCCATTGAAGTTAGAGGGGATAAAGCTTTGAGCTTTATGCCCTTGCTGAGGATTGAGAAGAACATGATGAGCTACACAAGTCCACTATCATTCTGTCATTATCAAAGTAGGTATATTTTAGTATCATTAACATTGAGGATGGTGCTTATACATTAGGAAAAAATATTTATGATCTTTATAACATATAAATTCTTACATCTTAGTTATATTGGTTGAAGAAACTTATGGATTTTCGCATGAAGAAAGGTCTACTTGTTTGAATGAGTTTCATTCCATTTTTAGCTAGCTTGTATCATAGGACATTTAGTTTGAAGATAATCCCACCCAGAATGGTATTGTAGAGCACATGAACAAGATTATTAAAGAAAGAGTCTATAGTATGCTTGCTCAAGTAGGCTTACCGCTGCAGTACTTTTGGACTGAGGTAGTTCCTGCTGCCATGCATTTCATTAATAGATCTTCATGCACTACTCTTGGTTGTCATGTTGCAAAGGAGGTATGGTTTGGGAAACCTCTATTATATGCTCATTTGTGGATCTTTGGATGTGAGGCTTTCTACCATATCCCCAAAGACATGTGCAATAAGTTGGATTTGAAGTCTATCAAATGCATGTTTCTTAGATATGGGGATGCATGTGAGATGAGCTATTGCCTTTGGGATCCATAGGCTAGATAGGTTATCCATAGCCATAATGTGATTTTCCATGAGGAGAGGATGCCTAAGCAACCTGAGCATGTAATTGAGGTACGCAGGGTGGTTTTTCAAGAGGAGCCTCATGCTACAATACAACTAGCTAGATATCCTACAACTAATGATATAATGACTTGGGATCTACTTGTTGTGCAAGATCATGCTGTTAGATAGAGAGGACATATTGTACAAGCCCCACAACCAGCTTTGAGGTGCTTTGCTAGAGCTTCGGGTCCTCCTAATCGCTATGAGCCCTCTATGGATTATGTCATAGGGGTGATAAACTTTGTTGAACCACTTACCTATGAGGAGGCTATGGATAGAGGTGATTCTTGTTCTTGGGAGAGGGCTATGCAATATAAGTTTGATTTGTTGTTGAAGAATCATACATGGGACTTAGTATCCTTGCTAGATGGAAATTGTGCATTGCCATGCAAGTAGGTGTACAAGTTGAAAATACCTCTAGTCATCCAAAGCTAGCATATAAGGCTAGATTGGTTGTAAAGGGTTTTAAGTAGGAGTATGGTTTTAACTTCAATGAAGTCTTCTCTCCTATAGTCAAGATGACTACCCAATGGTTGGTCTTGGCCTTGGTTATTTAATTGGATTTAGATCTTTATCACATGGATGTAAAGATAACTTTCTTATATGGGGACTTACATGATGAGATTTACACGCAATAGCCTTAAGGGCTTTGCAGAGAAAGGCAAGGAACACCTAGTGTGAAAATTAAAGAAGAGTATTTATGCGCTTAAGTAGGCACCTAGGGAGTGATACCATAAGTTTGATGCTTTTATGCATTTGTCGGGGTATTCCCATAGTAATATGGATTTGTGTTTTTACATGAAGAAAACCCATGATGGTAGCCTTATTATTTTGGTGGTTTATGTTGATGATATGCTTATATATATGGGAGTGTTGATGCTAGGTTAGATGCACTAAAGACTCGGCTCAAGAAGAGCTTTGAGGCGAAGGATATGGGACAAGCCTCACACATACTTGGTATGTGCATTACAGGCAATCGCTGTCAGGGACCTCTACTTGTCCCTAAAGGAGTACATACATAAAGTACTTAAGTAGTTTCATATGCAGGATGGTAAGCCCATTGGCTATCCTTTTACCTTCTCATGTGAAGGTTAGTTAAGCCAATTGTCCATAGTTAGATGATGAGAGGGCCAAGATGGTGAAGGTTCTATATGTATCCACAATGGATAGCTTCATGTATACCATGATAATCACTCGTTCTAACATAGCATTTGCAATGGGAGTTGTGTCACATTATATGGCTACATCTAGCAGCAATTGACATTGGGACTCCGTAAAAGGGTATCATGAATTATCTAAAAGGCCCTATAGATATGTGCATTTGCTATGGTGGCTAGGATACTATAATCATGGCTTACACTAACTCATATGCAAGACATGTAGATAGTAGGAAGTCCACATCTGGATATGCCTTCACTTTTACTAGAGGTATTGTTTCTTAGATATCTAGGGTGTAGAAATGCAAGCCTTATCTACTACTAAGGCAAAGTATATTGCAGAAATTAAGGCTTACAAAGAGGCCCTATGATTAGGCTATTTGGTGACAAACCTTGGTATTACTATTACTCCTATACTGCATTCAGAGTCTGTGAGTGTCATTCAATTTTTTGCCTATAATCCAATCTTCTATGCAAAAACTAAGCACATTGAGGTGCACTATCACTTTATTGGAGAGGTGGTAGAGGATAAGTTTGTTGAGCTTATCAAGATTTTGACTCACAAGGTCATGCAGTTCTGCTCACTAAAAGCCTCTCAGTGGGAACATTTTACCTTCCTTAGGAGGTTGATGGGTATAGGATGAGATGACATCTTTCCTCATCTTATTGCACTTTATGTATATGTTGTACTTTTCTCTTTCTCTTCTACTCCTTATTGAGGCACATTTTCCTTTAAGTGGGAGGTTATTGGGGATAAAGGTACCCATGACTAGCTACCCACATTTACTCATTGTACACAGTACTTACACACATGTACACTACAAGTGGTGGGCACCCATCATTATCACTTTATTCAGTGACTATGGAATAAGGAAAGGCCGCGGTCACACATTATGATGGTTAGAGTTCCCACATATGGTGTCTCTCTTTTTCTTTTTCTCTCTTGCTTCATCTACCATAGCTCTTGTTTTGCTCTTACTCTTCCTTGTGTGCTCCCACTTAGGTTCTACCTTTCATTTTGCTTTCTATTGTAGTCAATATTAAAAAGAGTTAACATTATCCCCTTACTATTGAGTGCCAAATCGCTTGACACTAACTATTAAACGTAGCATGATATAGCATCCTCCATAGATGTGGAATGCTTGGAAAAATATGTGGTCTTATAGAGTGGTAGTTGTCCTTTGTGTTGAGGATGAAGGCTACTTCTTGTTATGTGATAGGTGGCTTGAAGTTGTCATTAGTGAGACAAGGTTTATAGAGAATGACATGAATGATGTTGGTACAATTGACCAATGATCCCTTATTGTTGGATAGGCATGTGGGGAATGGATGGGAGGTTGCAAAAGATGGGAGATTTCTTGTTGGAGTAGAGGTAATGGCTAATGGTCTTCATGAAATATACTTGCAAAGTAAAACCATGTGTACATTCTCTTCTAGGGATTGCTAGTCTTATTTTTTGTGCACATGATATATGTTATTGGATTGTGAGATGGGTTGAACTCCTAGTAAGTGTGGATAATTGTTCCTACTTAAGGACCCAATCCATATATGGACTTTGGTGCAACTATTATGTGAGTATGTATGCTTATATAGGCTATGACTTAATTAGAAGAAAGCTCCATGGAGCTCTTCTTGTTGATGGGGATTAATGGAGCAAGGTTGATAAAGATGGAAAAAATTCATTATTGTTGATGAAAAGGGATGCTTTAAGTAGATTATAGGGTGACCTAAATGGTAGGATGGATAAACTTTGAGTCAATCCAAGTAGATCTTGAGGGATATGTTTCTCTCATAGATCAATAGCTAGTAACAAACCAACTAAAGTTGTTGGTCTCTTTTTGTTGTAGTGCCTTTTCCACCTTACATATTCACAATGAAGGTATTAACACTGGTGAAGGGCAAGAAGAAGAGGAGCATAGTGCAAATGCTCATGAAGACCACAAATTTAAATCGACCCCTAACAATGGGATTATTTGAGATTGGCAAATGTTGCTCACCCTATGGTGTATATGTATCTATCGAGTCCACCAAACCCAATGAAGGAAGACACGACACCAAATTTTTGTATGGTATATTCAACAATTTGAGACCCTTTACTAAATGCTACTAGGATCTTGTTGGATCAAGAACACAACTCAATATTATATTTTTGATCATATGATTTTTAAAGGCAAAATCACTTAGAGGCCCTATGATATTATTCTTTAAATGGTTTGCCATTAAAGCACATGGAGCTCTCTAAAACACCACAAAAAAGGGGCAAATACTGTAAGAAAATATATCTTGTCACACCAACAATCTTATTCTTCATGGTTCAATGAACCACATGAAGAAAATGAACACCATGAACATGAATTCTCTATACATCATCATAGAATAAATCCCCTACGGATTTACAACAAATCTTCAAGATATCTTTACTATTATGCATCCATGACCAAGAAAACACAAAAATGTAATCCATCTTGAATGGAATTGATCAAACGAACTTTATTCTTTATGATCCATAGTCTTCTTCCTTTTAGTCTCTCAAATATCTCATGGAAACAATGTTTTGGCATGGAAAAATGTCTATCTTTTCTCAATCTCTCTCACATGGTCTCAATCATTCATACATCATAATCCTCATCCAATACAATAGAATAAGGCACAATAATCCTCTCTTGGTAGTGAATGCACCTCTCAAGAGGTACGTTTGATATGAAGAGACACCATAGACACTATAGTGACCTTTCAAGGTTTGTCACTATCACTTCAGTCTTCACTTCAAGTCTTCATCAACTACATCTTCACTTCTTCGAACTCTTTTGAGCTTATATTATTCTATCTCCAAGATCATAAAACTTCTCCAAGCTAAAAATTCATTCATCACAATACTCACAAAAACAAATAGAGGCTTTCAGAAGGCATACAAAAGATCAATAGAAGCTCAACAGAACATTAACACAAAGCATAAAACGATATAGCTCCAACCAAAACCATTCAAAATCTCAACCTCTCAAATAGAAAGAAAACATACCAAAACAGAGGCCAAACAAACCCATCGAAACCAAATAATGATTAGGTAACCAATCCCAATATACTTCAAAATACCTAAAAAACCGTTTAAACCCATCATTTCCATCACAAAATCAATCATTCAATAACCAAAATAACAACAAAAAATCTAATCATTTCAATCCTCAACATATCCCTACACTTAATTAGGGAGCATCTTCACAACCTTGGAAAAAGAATAATAAAAGCTCTACACAACCAATCACTCCAACCATCATCTTCAATCCATCACTTCAACTTCATCCAGGTCACAAAAGAACATGAGTTTGAACAAATATATGAAGGGCAAATCATAAACCATTATTAACCAATCCTTAAACTTAGCAAAAAATAAACAAATGAACTATTAAACAATATAATAACTTTTTGTCCACATCTGCTCAAAATCCATAGCTTTATCTTCGATTGTCATTCAACTTTGATCTACTTCAACTCCAACTCTGCCTCCTTGTGATAGGGATAACTCACATCTATATACATATCTCACACAAAGACAAAACATTGAACTCACATTCACAAGACAATGTAGTCTGAATGGCACAACCTCCCAAAATTTTGGAGAGCAAAAAGAAGGATTTTCATTAAAAATCAAAATACATAAGAAAGATAATTAGCTTTCTTGTCAGGATTAAGATATTTCTTTTTAAATTTCATACTAAGCTTTGATCTCTCCAATGATCTACTCTCATCCACAAAATAGATAGGAATATTCTGAAGAAACTAGAGACATCACATTCTTTCCATCAGGACAACAAATCTAGTCAGAAAAATCTAAGCAAAATAGTATAGCACATCCATCTGAGCTCCTAATACATCCTCATTAGGATTGATAAGAAGAGCAAGGATAGAATTCCTTGTATTTATATGCAATTATTTCTTATGTATAAAAGCTAAATACTAACAAAAGTAAGTTGCCAACCTCATAGAAACATATTTTGATTGAGCATATGTCTAAGCAAATTGAAGATAGGAATGTGAATTGATATTCTCCCATGATCCTAAAATAAGAGGCCCTAAAAACTGGTCCTGTCAAAGAATCCTATAAAGTCCACTACTGATAATGAAGTATATCACTGTCAAACCATTGGTATCCATGACCGACGGTGGAGACAAGTTTATATAATCAGAAGGTTGAGGTAAGGAAATCATAGTTGAACAATGGAGATGGAAATAGAGTAAATCATAAAAAGTGAAAATATTGCGAGTGATAGGGATACTTGAAAAGGAGGGAAAGAAGACAAGAAAATCTAAAGAGATTCTATAGGAAAAGTGGATGGAACAAGCTAAACAATAGAAGGAATAGGCATCACAGTAAATTCAATTATAAATGGGCAAGGGGTAAATATAGAGATATGAGGAGATAATGCAGGGTGAAAAGTAAGCATGGGAATGGAATTAGAATTAGTGTCAAGAAGGGAGATATAAATAGGAAGGCATTAAGACATCTTCAAATAAGAAAGAAATTCAATAGGAGCATTCCAATTAACAAAATATTGATATTTAAAGGCTTGAAAGAATACATCAATAAATAAAGGATTTTTGCAATGTAAAAAAGGACTTGTCAGCTCAAGGATTGGATATCATATTTAAAAAAATGTACTCCACCATCGATAGTGAACCATCATATCCTCCTCTAAAGGTGGATGCCAAGCAGAATCTTTACACCATAAAGTCTTTTGGACATATATCTACACCCCATCTAAAAGGCTAAGCTCCATCGAATGAACATAAGTGCCCTACATGCTCGTTCTGATGCAAAATCCTCCAAAGCTTTACTCAACTAATACATCAATAAATAAAGGATTTTTGCAATGTAAAAAAGGACTTGTCAGCTCAAGGATTGGATATCATATTAAAAAAATGTACTCCACCATCGATAGTGAACCGTCATATCCTCCTCTAAAGGTGGATGCCAAGCAGAATCTTTACACCATAAAGTCTTTTGGACATATATCTACACCCCATCTAAAAGGCTAAGCTCCATCGAATGAACATAAGTGCCCTACATGCTCGTTCTGATGCAAAATCCTCCAAAGCTTTACTCAACTAACTAGTCAAGAAATCTATCATTTCTTGCAAAGAGGTATAGACTTCTATACACATAGCTTGGAGAGAGGAAGTCATATTTGTTTCTAGTGTTGCCTGGATATTGGAGATTGTCTGTGAGAGCATGGGCTTAGACAATATTGTTTCTAGAAATGATGGAGTTTGAAGATCAATGTTCCCATCCCTTTGTGTCACAAACGGGTTGGTACATGAAAGAAATGTAGAAAGAAAACTAGTAGAAACAACATGCATAAGAGCTTGTATAGGAAAGGATAAAAAACATGAACATAAAAAGAAGTTTATAGGTGAGAACATTTCCTACAGATCACCCTGGTAGGGGGTTCTTCTTCCTCATCGGAATTGGCTTGCATTAAAAGAGGGAAAGGAACTAAAGATAGAGGTTGTGCGGGAGTATCATTTGAATCAAGAACAAAAATGCCACCTAGGGGAGGCTTAAGGGTAATCACCTTTTGAAGAAAAGCCCTATAAGAAACATTGCTAACTTGAACTTTTTGAACTTGTTGGAAATGATGATCCAACTTTGTCAAAAGGAATTGTGCCCAATTAAACTTCACACCCTCAAGGATCTTGATAGAAGTAGTAAATAGCTCCTTGAAGAGGCAATTTGGCATAGGTTTACTAAATAGATTATGTAGTAAGAATTGGCATAATTGCTTCCATATAGGAGAAGAGATACTAGCATTGATATCCCTACATTGTTAATGCCTTTGTTAGGCACCAAGGAGATAGAAGTCTCCTATTGAAGAAGAGCAACAATAGACGGTTGCCACTAGGAATAGGAGAAGCAAAAAGGGGTAAAAACATGACCTCATTGATGTTGGTAGAAGTTAAACACAAAACCTACAACCATACATCAAGCCTGAATGCTTTTTATAGGATTCCAAAAAGGAATAATAGAGTTTAGAATCTACATGTGGAAATCTAAGGGTAACAAACAAATGGAGACCACCTAGGTGACTGTTATTCGCATTCATTTTATGAGTTAAAAATTATGTAGAGGTTAAATTTTTAAGCCTGTTGTGAATTGAGTTTCGCAACCTGACTCCACTCAAACTTTGACTCATAGGGATCTTTAAAAATGTAGTTCATTTTTATAATTACATGATCTTTGGTGCAAAGTGCATGCATGCATGCATGATATGGCAGTGGTTTATTTTATTACAATTTAATGTATCTGTAGCATATATGCATGTGTATATGTAATAGTGAGGGTTGATTTTTAATTTAAAAAATTAAGTGGATTAGAGTACAATGTGTTCATGCAATAGTGGGGGTTTCTTTTATAAATTAATGAAAGGGTCGATTTTAATTATAATTTATGGGGTACATTGTGTTCATTTGGTGGTGTAATGCCGAGTTGATTTTATTTACAATTTAATTGTATTTGTTGAGGGTGCACGTGGAGAAGGGAAAATAAAAGAATCCGATGGTGTGTATGTTCACAAGGTTTGACAAAAAGACGACAATAGAGACATGAATCCTCCTTAATTCCTACGATCGCTAGAGAGCCAGGAAAGAAACAAATAGATAGGTGCCTAAGAATTAGTTAACCTCCTATAAAATAATAAATAAATAAAAAACAACTAATCACAATGGGGAAAAAAGTGATATAGATACTCAAGGTAAATTATTATTATTATTTGGTTGATTTTAATGGGTTTTTTAAATTATGAGAATTTTTATAGATTTTTGGATATTTAAAAATATAAAATATTCAAAAATATTATTTTTTTGGATTTTTCAATATTTTTTTAAAAAATTACCATTTTATTAAAATTTAAGATTCTTATTTGATTCTTCATTGCTTTGTGATTTTAAATATAATTTTAAATTTTAAAATTTAGAAAAAATTAGGCAGATTATGAGTTTATTTTAAAAAAGATTTAATGACATTTCTAAAATTTTAAAGGGCTATTTCACATATTGAAATATGTTTGTTTATTTTTGGATTTTGTTATTTATTTATTATTTTTAAAAACATATTTTATAAATTGGTTATTGATGAGAAAAAAGGTGGGTACCCAAATGACTGTGTGTGGACAACAACTTCGAGCTCCACAACATGAACAAAACAACACATGCATTTACATGTGTGAATGGCAATCAATAAAAGGGGGAGGCATGAGTTGGCATGCGAATGAGGACGGTTAGTTTTTTCTTTAAGTTGGGTTGTTGTGGGTTGGTAATGGGCTTGTTTGCAAGTGGAGGCAAGAGAACAAGGGCCTATGTGGGAGCTACAGATTTGGGGTTTGGGGACTAGTGGGTAGGGGAGTGGGAAAGGAGCCCCATAGGGGAGTGCTTGGGTGGTGTGGAGGGCCAGGAGAAGGGGGGGTAGAGGAGAAGGGAGAGGAGGGGATGGAGATGGTGGGGTGGTAAGAGGAGTAGGAGGGGAGGAAAGGCAGTGGGGTAGGAGGAGGAAGAGGAGGGTGGAGGAAGGAAGGGAGGAGAAAGAAGGTGGGAGGAAGAGCAGGAGGCATCAACAAGGCCGGAGGAGAAGGCCATTGCAAGGTGAGTAGACATCACAATCACAACACTAGTGAGCCACGGGGTAGGAGGAGGAAGGGAGGCTAAGATGGCGGTGAGGTGGTAGGAGGAGTAGGAGGGGAGGGAAGGTGGATGAAGGAAGGGAGGAGGGGTGGGAAGAAGAGTGGGAGGTAGAGAAGACAGTGGGTTGGAAGGAGAAAGAGGAGAGGAGAGAGGCGAAGGAGATGGAGGGGGGTGGGGAGAGGGAGTGGGGGTGGGGATGGGAGGAAGACACACACAGAGAGAGAGAGAGAGAGAGAGAGAGAGAGAGAGAGAGAGAGAGAGAGAGAGAGAGAGAGAGAGAGAGAGAGAGAGAGAGAGAGAGAGAGAGAGAGAGAGAGAGAGAGAGAGAGAGAGAGAGAGAGTTATAGGGGGATTTTTTTTTTGTTTTTGTTTTTCTCATTGTTTTGTTTAAAAACCACAAATAAAACACGACCCCCCATCCTGTGCACGTGTAGGGCATGGTTAAAAAATTTACACTAATGGGATCAAATGAGAGCAAAATGCCACATAGGAGCATGGGTGGGCTTAACATGACATGACGGACATGATGCGCATGTTGCAAAATAAAATATGGGCATTCATGCAGACACGCAAGAGCAATGCACCAAAAAAATCATGAAAAAAATAAGTTTGAAAAATTTGTGCATTGATCATGCAAAAAAAGAAAGAAAAAGTGGGTAGGGCATAAGGAGGAACAGATTGGATAACTCGAATGGCACATCCAATGTCCAAAAGGGGTGTTCACATGGAAAAATGATAAAAATCGCAGATGAAAGCACAATTGGGAATTAATAACGAAAAATTCATATTTTGAAATTGAGTACATGAAGAAAAAAAATCAATTTAATTAATTGCATAGGACTATCAAGCTAGAACACAATTTTGATGAGAATTGGGCATGTTCACATGAAAAATATATAAAAAAGCATAAGAAAAATACTTGAGTCCTATCAAAAAGTAATAATGATCAATCCATGCCTCAAAATGATGGGCTATAAAAAGGAAAAGTGTGTACTCTAATGGGATGATTAGGGCTATAAGGTCAAATTGTAGTTGCAAAAAATATACATTCACATGGAAACATGTCCAATTTGTATTATTTTTTTTTCAAAATTTTATAACACTCAAATCATAAGTTGGAACAAGGAGCAATAAAATGGAAAATATTCAATTTGAAGGCATAAATAGGGCTATGACATCGAATTGCAATTTTGGTAAACTTAGAATATGCTCACATGGAAAATCCATAAAATAAAAACATGGCACAAAGGAAAGGGGAGAACCCCCAAATAAGGGGTATGACTGGGATGGGTGGGGAAGGGACCCCCATAAGGTATAGAAAAAAAAAAAGATTTATTTGGAGATTGTTGAGTGGCGTTTTCATTATGATATGCAAAATAGATGTGCAAGGATGTGTCCCCACACTTAAGACCTTAATAGGTTGGCTATGCTAATCAACACGAGCCTAGACACTGACAATGGACCCAACCCTTGCATCCCCACACTTAAAACATGAGATACACTCATAAATGCAAGAGATATATTTAGAAATACTTGGCCATTCATGAGTTAGTTGTGGTTGAAAATCATTGGCATCATAGCTCATCACAGTAGACCTCAGTATGGCAAGGACTATGCAACAGCACTACTAGTACAAATGAAGACCGCCAATTGGTTGTTGATAAAGCATGTAACTCTCAATCTCACTGATCACTCAAGTTGAGGATAATAGAGCAGTCACTTACTCCAAGTACTCACATCCTATATCTCACTCAATGATAGGAACCTATATCTCACACTAGATTTAAAATTTGACAAGATTGAGAGTGAAGAGGGAGTATGCTCGCATGCACAATTGATAGTGCATAAGTGTATCCCACTCAATCTGACATGGGTGTACAAAGAAAGACTAAGGAGCCTTATAGTGCAGTTCATAGAACAAAGTGACGCGTCTTGTTATGGTTGCACAGACTCGTCCTATGTGTATAGAGGGAAATGAGAATGTATCGCCAAGTGTCATAACGTCCCTCAAATCTCACCTCTCTATTGATAAAAATAGAAGGTTTGTCATGCACTGCCTCCCCTCTATTTCACGCTCTATTGATAGATATAAGAGGACAACCCGATTCTTGATATCCATGAATGTAATCCTGAATGTTACTTGTATGAAGGTCGTATGTCTTATATGCAATTGATGATGCAATTGTGCATTTCGCCTTGTACCGACATATAATGCAAGAAAGGAAGGCCTGGGAGATTTATAGTGTTGTGTATAAAATAAATTGTGTTTTGTGTATTAAGAGGCCGAATTTTCCATTGGGGGAATTTTTTGAGGCCATCATTATTGTGGTTAAAACATCATTTGAGGCATTGTTCGTGACCACTGTGGATTCTGTACACTATATTGAGGCACTATTGGTATATGTGGGTAAGGATAAGGAATAGTCCTTAGGACTACATTTGATAGATACACCATTCTTGGCATTGGAGAAGATAGGAATCCTCTTTCGGAGGTCATAGATAACCTTGCTGCAACTTCATCATACAATCTTGCACCTTCCATAGTGGTTTGTAGATTAGTTGGTCTTCTCAATTCCACAAACTTTCGAACATCTAGTTGTAGGTCTCTAAGAAAAACTCCATTTTGGATTCTTTCATCCAAGTTATGGGTGGTCCATCTCTTCAGTATGGATTTCATTGTAGAGACATGTTTTCACTTATTCTCCAAGGGACCAACTTAAATTCATGAACTCCTCCCACATCCACTCCTCAAAACCTTTATATTTGAATTTGGTGAGAAAGGTCATCCATGTGCCAAAAGCCCTTGTTGCTTGTCTCTCATACCACTAAAACATCGCACCATTGAAAGTGGCAGGGAATATTTCCAACCAATTCTCTAGGGTTCTGGCATTGTTGGCCAAATAGGCTACCATGAACTCAACTACATGAAGATTGAGGTCTTTATTATACTCTCCCTTGAAAATTGGCAAGGTGACTACATTCATTGCTGTTATTAATATTTCTAGGATGGATCTAGTTGGGAAGGGGACTTTGATTCACCACTAGGACTTCTATGAAGAGTGCTGCAAGGGCATCAAAGGAGGCTTTAGTAGCTAGCTCATTCTTAGCTTTGATTTTTACCTTCTCTCTTCTTGTGTACCTCTAGATTCATTCTAGTGCTTGCCGCTTTATCACATCATTCATTAGGGAATTGGCTCCATCTAGTTTGGATGTGCTAAGCAGAAGAGAAACAAAAGAGATTTAGTCTCTGTAAGACTCTCTTGCTAACATTTCTTCTACTTCTTTCTTTTCAAGTCTCTAAATTCAGCTTGCATGCTACTGTAGAGGGGAAGATATTCTATTTTGAAGGTATCAAATTTCATTCTTCTAAGAATTGCCATAGTGCCATAGTTTTGATAGCACTAAGTTTCGAGGGTCTCAATGGCATAGGTTGTGAAGAACACTTTGTTTATTAGCTTCCAATGAGTTACCAATTGGACAAAAAGAAGGATTTTTGTACACTAGGTGTTCCGGTATCTTGCTGTTATGTATCCATGGACAAGTCCTAGCTCTTTTCCTTCTTATTCTTGTGGACCTCCAATGACTATGACTCCGTGAGCTTCTTCATAATCTCCTACTTAAAAATTTCTATAACTCCTCAATGAAAGCCAAATCTCCCATTTATGTTCATTCTCTGATTTTAGAACACTAGGAACATGAATTCTCTATGTAGCATCATAGAATGAATCTTGCACAAATTTATCACAACAAATATTTAACATATCTTTATTATTATACATCCATGACCAACAATAAAACAAAAAATCTACTCCATTTTGAATGAAATTGATCACATAAACTTCATTCTTCATGATCCATAGTCTTCTTCCTTTCAATCTCTCATAATATCTCATAAATACAATGTTTTGGCATAGAAAAATGACTATATTTTCTCAATCTCTCTCTCTCTCTCTCTCTCTCATGCTCTCAGTCACTCATACATCACAATACTTATCAAATACAATAGAATAATACACAATAATCCTCTCTTAGTCCCGAATACACCTCTCAAGAGGTATACCTAATATGAAGACATGCCATAGACACTAGAGTGACCT
This sequence comes from Lygodium microphyllum, assembly GCF_053477565.2. Taxonomy (NCBI): domain Eukaryota; kingdom Viridiplantae; phylum Streptophyta; class Polypodiopsida; order Schizaeales; family Lygodiaceae; genus Lygodium; species Lygodium microphyllum. The sequence goes on along the minus strand of NW_028229779.1, from coordinate 56,895 downwards.
TTCAATGCTCACTACTGTCATTATGTTGGGTCGTATTCCGATGACTTGATTGTGCGTCATTGCTCAACAGTGGTCATGATTTGGCATCCTTCTAGTTCCCATTTCAATCAAAGAGTGTAGTATTTTTGAAAGAAGGAGGATTTGTTGTCGGCAAGCTGTTGTAGCCACGCGATTTCTTGGTTTGTGGCCATGATTGCGGTTTTGTTATACGACGTAATGAGACATTGTGTGGTTGCCTGTTCTTTGGATATCTCCGTTGCCATTAACTCCTTGGCTGCTTCGGAAGCCTTTACAAATACGAATCCTGACTCTTCCTAAGAACAAGGGAGAGTGCGTACTTCCATTGCTACAGGCTCTTCCAAGAGACCTATGTCTAGTCAATCGTAGCTTTTAGCTAGTGTCATGAAGTTAGCATCCAAGCATCTTAGGAAAGCAACCAAGTCATCCCCCGTATTTTTAGCTAGGTCCATGGCCAAAGTTAGAATTGATCGCCGCTTATAAGAGGGTTTAAGGCTAGCAAGTGGTTGAGGTTTGATGGTAATAGAGAGTTCAACAGCTATTGATTGCTGTTTGGTTTGCACCTGAGAGTGTAGCTTGGCCTCATGTTTGATGGGTTTGGATGTAGCTGCGGTTGTCAGGCTACTAGATGTTTCTAAGATATGAAGGGCACCATTGGTGCTAGATTTGGGCGGTTTGTTAGTAGCAGGCTGTTGTTTTGGGCGATAGATTGGTTTGGGCCTTGCTGAACTAGATCTTGGAGGTTCTATGGATGTAGCGGCCCGATTCTCTTGTGACCTGAGTGTCTCTAGCTTAATGTTTCGTGTGTTATTCTTTATTTATGTTAAACTTGGTCATATGATTTATGCCATTAGTTATGCTTTCATTATTTATCATTTATGTCTTGTTCTCATTATTTACAATATATGTTTTCTATTAAAAAGTTGGTTGATATGTATTTTATATTCTTATTATTATTTAGTGTAGTAAAGTTGTATTATATTATTATAATATGCATTATTATAAGTGTATTTTTATTTAGAAAATTATTTTAAAAATGATTCACTCACTCACTCACCCTCTCTCTCCATTCCTCACAGTAGCTTGCATGTCGATTTTCACTTAGAGCTCATTACAAATTTGAACATGTCATTTTTTGTAGTGCGATTTTTTGCACTCAGCACATCTCCTACCTCGCAGGTATGCCTACATGCTTTATTCAATATGAAAGGTACTATTTAAGATTCTGATGTGGCCATCTTGGACGATGATGGTAGTCAACATTTCTAAGAAACTAATTAGAAGACTCTATTGGAAGCTACCCCATTATTGCATACTAGGGTAAAATTTACTTTTTAAGGAAATTTAAGATATGATGGAACTCATGAAGTTAAAGGTCTCAAAATAACCATGAGTTCTTATAAAGAAAAACGTAATTTTCTTGTGGCTCCTTTACATCATATTAGGTATCCTTTTTGCCATCAATATAACCTAGACATTGATTATCACATTCATTCCATAACCTTTGAATTTCAGGGAAAGTGTATCACTTTGCATTGCAACACTAACTTAGAGTTATTTCCCTTGATTTTACATACTCAAGTCAAGTGTGCCCTTAGGAAACAAAGCAAAGTTTGCATGATATATGTCATCAAGGTTGTGGATCTTGAGATTGCAATTCTTACATCCTCACAAAAGCATTTTCTATAGTTGCCTATAAGGACTACTTTGCTAATGACTATCCACCTTGGTTGCCACCATCTCGAGGTGAGTTAGAACACAAAATTGAACTCTTTCCTAAAATTTCACCTCCACATAAGGTAGCTTATAGGCACAATCCACTTCACCAAAAGGAAATTCAATGGTAAGTCACGGAACTTCTAGTTGAAAGTTTCATCCATCTTAGCTCATTGCCCTTTGGATCACCTGTACTTCTTATAGACAAGGAAAATAAAACACATTGCATATGCATTGATTATAGGGCACTTAACAAAGTCACGGTCAAAATTTGATATTTGATACCTAGTGTTGATGATTTTTTAGATAAATTAAAGGGAGCTTCAATCTTTAGCAAAATTGATTTAAAACCATAAAGTTAGAATAGATACTATTGACATCATTAAAACTGCTTTTCACACAGAATTTGGACAATATGAATTTTTTGTAACACCTTTTAGTTTAACAAATGCACCTTCCACTTTCACTAGGGTTAGGTACAAAATTTTAATTGATTATTAGAATTTTATTATTGTGTTTTTCAATGATACTCTGGTTTCTAGTAAATAGAAAAAGGAATATAATGAACATTTAAATGTATGCTAACCCTGCAAAAGTGTATACTTCCAAGATCAAATTGAATATCTAAACAACACGACATGCATTCAATTGCAAGTATTGAAATGCCTTATGTATGCCTTGGACTATTCTGATTTCTTGGAACTAATGCATATGAATGCAAGTATAAAGAGTTTTCTGAACACATGTATTAGGTCACAGATGCTCTAATTTCCTTCAATGTTTCCAAATAATTGAAGGAAGTTGATTGCATGATATTGGGCAGTATCAATCAAAGAATCAATCAACATTGATTCTACTCATTTATCTTCCATCTTGAAAACTTTGACATGCAAAGATAACTCCATATTGTTTCATGTGTTCTTCCTTTGCATTTTGGCCAAGATTTTCCCATTGTGACAAGTACTTGTCAATTTATACAGTTTTCTTTTGTTCTAATTGTATTTGATTTTTCGAACACATAGGAAATTTCCAAGCCTTGATCTTCTACAGCACATTTGAAATTACACTTTGAGTTGTAGGTAAGCACTCAATCATCTTCCACTTGGTCGAAAGTGATGTGTATGCTTGCATAAATGATTCTATTCATTTCTCTTCCATGCTAAATACTTTGACAGAGATAGCTCCATACGGTTTCATGTGTTCTTTCTTCCATTTTTACCCAAATTTTCCCGTTGTGACATGTACTTGTCAATTTAGACATTTTTTTCCAATTCTAATTCAATTTGGTTTTTCAAATATGCACAAAAATTCTAGGTCTTGATCATTTGCAGCACACCAGGTATTACACTTGGAGTTGCATGTAAGTGCTTTGTCTTCTTCTAGTTTGTCGAAATCAATGTGTATGCTTGCATAAATAATGGATTTCTCCATTTTTTAAATTTCTATTCTAACTTAGATTACTTTGCCACATTTACAGGTACTATTTTGATATTCAGTAGTGCATAAGGAATTGGATATCGAATTTCAAGTATGCACTTCATCCTCTAGTGTTTATTCAAATGCCCGAGTTTATGTTGGCAAAAATAATGGCACATGATTTTATCTTGGAGGGATAACTGCATGGCAACATCACTTGCATGTAGCTTCATGATTTATTTTCTATGACATTTTGCATACATATATTTGGAGTGCTAATCTCGTCACTTGTTCACAAGCAAGGGTTTGCAATCATTGTTTCCAAGTACAAAACAAATATTCTCAATCAATCCAAATCATTCTAGCATTGTTTGGTGCGCATCATGGTTTCATAATAAGTTAATAGTGTTGTGTTTTCATATAAAAACCGTGTTTTGGTTTCATATAGGATCAATGTTGTGGTGCAAACTTCATTCTCGGTGTCTTATTTGTGATTTGAAGTCCCATGGAATGTGGTTAAAGATACTATGTAAACTAGCACAGTCTTAATAGTTGTTTTTTCATATATGTTGTTTGGTTTGGGATTGGTTCTACATGATGTAGGGCTCTATCCACTCTCCTTGTTTTATCTAAAATGTTTCTCCTATGTGAATGTATGAGATGTGCTCATGAATTCTATAATGTGTCTTCATTTTAGCTTCTTATTTTGTTTGTTGGTTTGACACATGTCATCTTACATAGCGTTAAAGAGATAATAGTTTGTCTTTTGGCATTGTACTTCTGGCATATATGTTGTTTCATTTGGGATGCATTCTAGATGATGAAGGACCCTATCAATATTGTCCTTTTCATCTACAATGTTGTTCCATGTACGACTATATGGAATGTGACCTTTACTTTTGTAATGTAGCATTAGTTTGGGTTTATAGCCCATTTGATGGTCTATGAATTGGTATTTTGTGTAGGGTTTAAGAAGTTAAGTGAACTCTCAAACATGAGGAATTGCCTATGTTTGTGTTCTGCAAGTTTAGTTGATGAAGGTCCCTTTTTTGTGATATTTTTTGGATTTCCAGTTTAGTGGTTCAATTATACAACGTGTTTCACTTTGATTACTAGCAGAAAACCATTTCAAGTCAACACCTATGGGGCTCCTCCACAAATCCTTTATCAATGATTTCTCTTGTTAAGAGGTCTCACCTTGAATATCTTACGTTGAACATGTAAATATATAATAATTGGAGTTCTAGTACCACTCTTCGAATGAAATAATTTCACATACATTGTAACATAACTCTAAATGGATCACATTCCTCATCCCACTTTGGGAAGAGGAGGTGTTTGCCACCCTATTATGGTTACTCCATGTATCAACAACACTAGGGGGGTGAGCAAACTGGAAGGAAGCCAATGGGAGTATTCACAATTTGAAGAGTATGTGCCTTCCTCCCAGGTTCATATGGGTGCTGGTTTATCCTACACAAAATTGCTAGGGGGAGCAATAATTGATATCCATGAAAACACATCTAAACACAAGCATTCTATTCCTAAAACCAATACACCTAATAGAAAAATACGTTTAGTAGTTAAGTCTAATGTATCCAATATTTCCTAAGCTGAGAAGTGAACAAAGGTTGAGTGGGAGGACAGTAACACACATGTATTGATTAACTATTACAAGAACATGTATACACACATTAAAAAGGGGAGCCTAAGGTCAAAAGAATAGGTAAAATCAACATTTGCATTGAACAAAGAGGTCCAAGGGTCTTATAATGTAGATCAAGTACAAAAAAAAATAGACACGTTGAAAAAAAAATATAAGAAGGAGAAGAGACTGTAGGGAAAATCTGTAGGGAAAATGGGTTCAATTCCATCTAGCTAGCCATCCTTTGAGTCCATGGATGCTATTGTAAGATTGACACCAAAGAAGACTAGAGTACTAGGTGCAATTGATATTGATATAAAACAAACACCTCCTTATGGATGTAGACAATGATGTGGTTATGATAGAGAATACCTCATGAAATAAAGGGAAAGAGAGCATACAAAGATTTTGGGCTAAGGGCCAGAAGGTCAAGGAAACTACAAAATCAAAAAATGAGAACCCAAAGTTGGCTTTTTCACACGCGATGACTAAGGGTTTTCATGAAACATGCAAAACAATGTGAACTATTGAAGAGAATCATCTAATTTTTGAGAGGGAACTTTGCAAAATAAAGCAAGATGGGGAGACAAAAAGACTACAAACTCTTGTTGATTTGCAATTGAGGGTTGCAAAGTTGTTGCAAAGATTCACAAAACGATAGTTTGAAGGTAAATACCTCAATTGAACTTTAAACATGCATGAGTTTGTTTTCCATATAAATTTTGTCTTTTGTTTTCCATAATGTAGATAGTTTTGTGGTAAAGAGAGGGAGATAGTGAGGTGTATTAGTAGTACAAAGGTAATTTCAAGCTCTTGTGTTTATTGTTATAGGATGGATGAGGTGGCACATTTCTTCTACTTGAACATGTGCATGAAAATCCTTTAGAGTGAGGATGGAGAAGATGATAAGGGCCATGTAACAACGATGGAAGGATACTTCATATTGATTTTTTTGGTACACCATGGCAATCATCTTACCAATTGACTCACCAGAATACGAAGCTTGCTTGTGGTGGCTTCTTCCATGACAAGTAATGTTGTGGCATTGACTTCATTTAGGTCTATGGTGTGAGGCTGTGTTGGAAAACCAACAAAGGTACCAAACATTCTAAAGGATGGGTTATAACTTTCATTTGTTAAAGTCACAAATTGAACTATTTTTTCCATCTGCCAAGACAACACGTTTTTTAAGAAGCCCAATTTCCTAGTGACTTGGCACTTGCATGCATCTTATGGTGATTTTCTCATGGTCACTTAGCCAAAGTGATTGCAAAAATCTTTTTGTTGGATTGTAGTACCATTAGAAAGCATACTAAGGTCATCGTGGATATTTTTTGTTCTAGAAGAATGCTGGAAAGACATGGCCTTATAGTTCCCTTGAGCGAGCATTTATGTAGAGTTATTGCAAAAAAATTGAAGCTTTGATGTCCTTGCCGAACGAACCTATGTGGTGCAATAGATGGTTCTCATATTCAATTGCATCGACAATGGGGTGAACATGACACCCCTTTACATTACGTATGTAGACATGGTTTTCCTAGTGTATTGTTACTATAGGGCAAGTTGACTTCAAGAAGACCCTTTGGAACATTTTTTGTAGTGTCCCTGGAGATATGCATAATTCAACACACTTCAAGGAGCCGATCGTGTATGGAAAGCTTGTGAGAAAAGAGATGTTGCAAGAGCTAGTGATTAAAGTGCAAGGTAAAAGCATTCAACCTTACATCACTCTACATATAAGACTGAATCATTTGTATTGAAAGCATTTAAAGCAAAGAGTGGATTATATGTAGATGACAAAGTGCTTTTTGATTGACAAGTTAATAAGGGTATTGTTGTTGTTGAGAATGCATTTGGTATTTTGAAGAATAGGTAGCAAATTCTTAGGGGGGTCATAGCTCAAGCTTCTTTGGCACCTTGCATTGTAGTTGCATGTTGTGTCTTGCATAATTTTGTTGCAAGGCATGGAGAGGTTGAACTATTAGATTGTATAGATCCACATCCAAATGATAGGGAGGCACTGTGAGGGGGTCGCAGAGGTGGTCTTGACCAAGGGACTCATCTAAGAGGAGCTTTATTTAGAGATTTCACCATTAGATCCTCTCGTGTCGTAGTGAGTGAAGAGATAGTGGAGGAAAGTGAAGAAGAAGGGGATGGAGAAAGTGATGATACTGGAGGAGAAGAAAAAGAAGGAACGGATGAGGATTAAAACTATTTTATTCTCAAAAGAATTGTTTTGTCCTATGTTTTATAGATATACAAGATCAATGATGTTTGTGAGTCCATTTCAAGTTTTTTTAAAAAAAAGATTCATTTGCTTGTGTGGTTTGTTGCATATGCATTGTGTGTGATGTGTATTTATTCTTTTCTTTGCTGCTTGATAATGTGTGTGGTCCTATCTCATGCATGTGGCTTGCCTAGGTTGTGTGCTTGCATGTTTGCATGTATGTGTGCTTGACCATTTGTTTGTGTTGCATGTTAGTTAGCCTATATGTAGCGTGGGTAGGCAAGACCTTCATGGTGGACCTTGCATTGTGGTTTGAATCCTCAAAGGTCATTGAGAATCATTAAGGACTTGCCATTGAGAATGTTTTTTGGGTTTTTGACAAGTTTGCTCAAGTTTCAAGCAATATTCTTAGATAAAACAAACTTTTAGAGCTAAGTATCAAAGATTGAGTTTTTAGTGCTATGTTGTCATAATGTATTCTTAGCAATTTTGTCTCTTTGCAAACCTAAACGGCATACACATAAGTATGTTGCATGCTTATAGGGCTTATTTTGTCTTTCGCATTATGACTACATAGTAGATTGCACAACAAGAAGATCATTGTAGAATTTGGATGACATTCACTATTTTACACACCCATATTTATGTCTATCTTTGACTAGGTGAAATTTTCCATGATATGGTGCAAAGCCCCTACTATGTGGCACTGGAGGCATGCAAGTCTTACAACCCAAAAGTAGATGTGGAGTGCTAGCGTAATCCTGGGCATCATGTTACTTCTTGGGCTGGTAAGGCTTGCTATGTATATAAATAAATAAATAAACATTAATCTTGCATGTAGTACAAATAATCATATAACACATTTTAAATGATATCATTTTTATAATCTAGACCTCATTCTTCTAAAATTTACTTGAAAAACCTAAATCTGATAATTATAAATGATGGTTGTGTTGAGTAAAGGCCACTTTGATAGACCTTTTGTGATATAAAAAATACATGAAAAATATTTTAACAATGAGGAATTTTTAAATATCTCTTTGCATCTTTGATTGAACCATGATACTATATGTAACCAGGGTAGAATAACTTTTGGAATCCAAAAAGACTATCATGCATTAAGTAAAAGGTAAGTATGACACAAGGCTTTTAACCATGGCTATAAATAATAGATAAATGTATTGTTTGTCTTTCCTTCATTACCAAAAAATGATATTATTATACTAGCAACCCTTGCCAGAAAGATTAATTGGACCCCCCTTAAACACATCCAAACTATAGATGTAACCCATGGGCTTCCCCCAATAGTAGCTCTTTCCAATTTAATTGATAGAGGTGAAAGTGTTTGCTAGCTTTGTATAGCCAATGCAACAGATTCTTATTAGTACAACAACTATGAAAAAGGTGAGGATACTTTTGACTTCCTTGCCATAGCACATACACATTCATGTACCCATCCCAAACTCCTCACTTTTTCTTGGGTCCATGCACTTTTCTCGAGAATGATCCAGAGAAAGTAGGAGATTTTAGGTTCTATTGTCAACAACAAGATTTGATCAAACCTAAACCCCCATTGAGCCTTAGACCAAACCCCCATTGAGCCTTAGACCATGAGATTTTCCATCTTTTGTTAAGTTTGTGGATCACATAAGTGTTTGAAGAAGGGAAGTTGGGCATAGGAAAGAGTTGAGCCTACAACTTCCAACAAAAAGAATTAGCATTAAACTTAACATCAAGATGAATGAACAATGGGTTACTATCATTCCACTTTGCTCTTCTTTTCATAATGAGTTCAATATCCCTCATGTTAAGTCTATACCTTAGTTGTAGTGTTTTATTGTTTATCGAGCTTTTAGAGGGGGAATCCCAAAGGTCCTTCCACACTCGGATGCCTTTGTGGTTGAGACCAGCCGCTTGTTTTTCCCAATCTTCTTGGGGATGGGTCATATTTCTCAGTACCCACTTACTTCTAAGTTTATCTACTAGAGAGTGTATGTCAATGATTCATGGAATTCCTAGTTTCTTAGGTAGAGTGCAGGACTTCCATGCTATTTTTTGGGTGTTTTACACTTGGAGGATACTCTACCCCACAAATAGTTTCTACTACATAGGGCCTCCAATTGCAAAAGGCTTGATTTTTGAGGGTGCCAAGCAAGCAAGGAAGTAAACACATGAGGGTAGGATGATGTGATTGAGAGTGACTATTCTTGATACAAACCTTTTCTTAAGGTCATTCCACTTATTAATCTCATTCTAAAACATGTCCCCATCACCCATTGCCATCTCTGTTTCATGGTCAGCCCAAACCCCATGGGGATCCCTAAGAGATGGAAGATGGAGCCTTCTTTGATGGGTTTACACCTAGCATCTAATAACTATGGGGGGATCCTTAGGGAGGGTTTTAACCCCTATTTTGGAATGGTTGAACTTCAAGTCAAAGGCAAGGTAGAAGGTCTCAAGGTAGTCCTAGAAGGAGGAAATGGATAGTGGACCATTGTTTAGTGTGGAGTTAGTGTCATCCACAAAAAGGTTCAAAATCATGTCTTTGGCATCCCCAAGTAGTTTAATACCTTTAATATTCCCTTTCTAATGTTGATCCTCTATTAGCTTTCCAAGGCCATAAGCTAAAACACCAAAGAAAAGAGGAGAAAAAAGGGCATCCTTGTTTGATCCATCTTCTAAGAGGGAATGGGGGAGTGAGGTCCACACTAATTGCTATCCTCATAGAGGCATTGTCAAAAAAGGGTTGATACAAATTTTGTGAATCTTCTACCTAGCCCTGTGTCCAAAAGGGATTGGTGAATGAAATCCCACTCAAGCTTATTGTATGCTTTAGTTTTATCAAAGTCCATTCTCATAAGTACACAGTCCTAATTATTTTTTTGAGCATAAATCAAGCTGTTACCAAAGGTTTATAATAGAATCCAAGATATATCTACCGTTTATAAACCCTTTTTGCTCCTTCCTAATCCATTTGTCTAAATGAGCAAATAGCTTTCTAGCCATTGGTTTGGAAACAAATTTATATGCTATATTCAAGCAAGTAATTGGTCTAAAAATTACTTAGAAGTTCTTTCTCCTCTTTCATATGAATGAGTTTGAGAATCCCTTCATTGATGAAATAGAGGAGGAGAACCCCAAATTGGATTAACTTCTTCTAGTCATAAAAAAGAGGTGAGATAAGAATGTCCTCGAAAGTTTGAAAATTTCATTGAGAAGGTTGTTTGGGCCCAGACGATTTTGCCCTTAGCCAAGGACTTGATGGTATCCTCAATTTTCATATCTAGTATATTAGAGTCTAGGAGAGGGGCAAGCTCCAATGGTACTGCTTTCTTTCTACACCTAGAGACTTTAGCCTTGGCATCAATTTGAAGGAGCATTGGAGGGTTGACAACATTAAAGATGTTAAATAAGTACTTGTGAATAATTGCCACGTTCTCTTCTTGTGATTGGGCCAAGGTCTCATCCTCTTTTATAAGGAGAGGGATAAGTTATTTACTTTGTTTCTACTTGAGCATCCTGAATTTTTCCTTATTTGGTCTATCTACTTTATCCAACCACCAAGTTTTGAAAAATATCTAAAGGCCGTTACCCTCAATTATTTCCTTCCTTCGTAGAGCTACTTTAACCGAAAGGAAACTTTCATCTAGATGAATTTCACCTACATCAATCCTAGCTTCTAGAACTAGATAACCTCTCGATAAGTTTGAGCTCTCTTACTTTGCTTAGTGTAGGTCAGGTCTACTTGGCTTTCCTGAGGAAGTCCTAAGAGTCCTTAATGTATGCTATCTAGGTGTTAACCCCAACATGAAGAAAGCAAAATGAAATAAAAAGGATGCAGGGCAAAGGTGAAAAGGTAGCCCGACTGAAGAAAGAAGAGGAGAAAATGCCAAAAGCGCAGGGGCAACCTTAAAAAGTCCAAGGCAAATGCAAAAGGGGAAAGGTGCATTTTAAAATACAAAGGCGCACCTTGAAATCTTGTAAAAGAGTGCCAGGTGGTGGAAAATCTGGAAAGCTAAAACATAAGACAAGGACAAAGGCCAAGGCAAAGAGAAACGGAAGACAAAGGCGCACAAGGAAAAGCGCAAGTCAAAACTTTTGTAAAAGAGCGCAAGCGCATCATGGTTTAATTCAAAGAGCACCGGGCTCTCACCCGTGCAATTTGTAAATGTAGACGGGCGGTGGAAAGGAAGCTAGGAAGATAGAAGGACAATGGGAAAAAGGGCCTATAGGCTACGATCGGCCATGTAAAAAAGGGAAAAAGGGAATGACCGCCCAAAAGGGATTTAGGGTTTTGTATATAAAGTTGAAAAGTGAATGAGAAGCTCATTCTTGTGTATGGCAAAAAGTGGCTCTCCTCTTCTTGTTCTTGTTCTTGTTCTTGTTCTTGCTTGCTTGAGCTTGTGCTTGAGAGAGGGAGTGTGAGAGTGTGAGGGAGTAAGTGTGTGAGGGTGAGGGACCGTGGGGTGGAGAAGCTCTCCATCTTCTCCTCTCTTCTTCTCTTCTCTTCTCTTCTCTTCTCTTGCTTGCGGTGATGGAGCTTGGAGCGTGGAGCTTGAGGATGGAGCTTGCTTGAAGCTTGCACTTGGATCGTGGAGCTACCGGAGTGTGCAGGAGAGGAGGTAATTCGAATGGCATGGAGCTAAGCTCACTACACCCATAGATATGGATGGCACGTCGGCTATGTGAGAGGTAGTATTAGTGCTCGGCTTGGAACGCTTGAAACAATAAGCGGTCCGTGGGTCTTGGCGATTAAGTGAAAGCTCCCACATTTTGGTTCCGTTGTCGGGACCTATGGATTCAAGCCTTGAGCGTTTGCACGCTTTGAATCGAGCATCGAAGTAAGGGATTTCCCCGAACCGGTGCTTGAGATAGGTAGAAAGTGAGGGGGTTGAAGATGGTATTCAATCTCCTTGGCAAGTAGGTTTTTGCTTTTTTGAGATTTATGTTGTGAGATGGAGTAGTGTAGGTATTTACTTTGTGAATTGGATGAATTAGAGTAGGAGAAGACAAATAAAAACAAAGAAAATAAGCATTAGGGTTTGCTGTTGCAAAATAGGGTAAAATAGGGCAAAAATCGTGCAAAAAATGGTAAAAAGCTCGCTTGTGATGCCTAAGATCGGCAAGTGAGTGATTGGGGGCATCAACACCATACCCAGGAAGGGGCATAAGAGCCAAGAGGCCAAGGGAGAACTCATTTGTGACCATTTGAGAGAGAGAGAGAGAGAGAGAGAGAGAGCCATCGCACGATTCGCTCCGATCTCGCCATCAACGAGCCCACTGCTCTATTCAGGTATATGAATCCCTTCCCCTACCCCCCTAGAAAGGATTTGGAGGTTTATGCTTGCTATGATTGAGTAAATTGCACGAATCGAGCAAGATTGACATCTTGCTGAGTTCCAAAATTGGTACTCGGCCCTCGACCCTCGACCCTCGGCCCTCGGCCCTCTTTCGCTCGGCCCACTCAGCCCAAAACCCTAATCGGCCCTCGGCCTAGACCTACTCGGCCCGTCCGAGTCGACCATTTGGACCATCGACCAATTCGGCCCTCAGCCACGTGTCATATTCGGCGCTCGGCCCAAGTGCCTCAACCCGTCCGAGTGACCTCGTCCGAATCAACCACTCGGCCTATTCGAGTCTACCCTGTCCGAGTCACGAATTTGGCCGTCGACCCATGCGCCTCGGCCTGTCCGAGTGACCCACTTGGACCTTGCAATTCGGAGCAGCTGGGCCGAGTGTAAATTGCTATCAACTTCTCAGAAATTTGGCCTGACCCGGCTAGAGCTCAACAGCGCAAACTGTTGAAAGTCCTTTTGGCGCTCAGAACTTAATTCTGGCACATGGAATAGACGAAATCGTAGGGAGCAGCCGCTTAGCAGCTTGAAGTAGGCAGCAATGAGACCCAGAGACCTAGATGCAAAATGCTGAGCAGCTAAAATCTGATTGGCCAAAAACAAATGAGGCAACATATTAGAAAAATCTTGAATCCCGAAATTGACCCCAAAGGCTATGTAGAGCTAAAGGCACATCACAGATCCATCACTGGGCTGAAACTTAGAACATTAGTTCAAAATTTGGCTAACCAGTCCTCCAAATTGTGCATGGTGTTTACCATAACGGCCTTGCAGGCCGGGGGGGATTGCCCCCCTTGGACCCTCGCAGAGGGGACTTTACCCCCTCTGCGCCTCCCCCAAGTAGGTTGGAGAGAAAATGCGCGCTGTGACAGGTCCCCCAAATTAGACCTTAGCATAGTAATGGCTCTACACGAACGTGGATCCTCACTGGCAAAAGAGCAACCAAAAGCCCATACCCAAACCGAGAGAGACAGAGACCCTAGAACCTCAATGGGCCAATCTAGCCAACAAGGGCAAGGAGGCCACACTTGAAAAACACATACGTGTTGCATTCAGAACATCTAGTCAAAGCAGAAGGCAACAACATCAGGCTACGATAGTGAGAAGGACTAGATATGACAGTCCTGACAATAGATGCTCCTTGAATAGCCTTGCACTGACGAGCCAAGACATCTGTGGAGAATCCACATCTGGTCGTGCAGTTGGGGACTCAAGGGCATTTGTCAGAAGTCTTAAATTTACAAGCCAAGACCTTGAAGATGAAGACATAGTACCACTTGCTTCTCTTAGGGTCAAACTCACTGCGAAAAGAGAGCATACTATCGATGCTTTGATTGATATTTTAATGTCCTGACCTATGAGGCATGGACCCTACTAGGCCAACCAGAGCTGACACTGACTAATGCAACTCTTAGCCCTTATGGGGGACCTCCACAAGCACTTATAGGGAAGTGCTATATCCTTGCAACGATTGAAACTGAAGGCTTGTCTATCTTATTTCATGTTCCTCCAAATAGTGCTAAATATGGTAAGAAAACCCTCCTGGGAAGACCCTTCAAAAGGGCGACCAAATGTGAGGCTGACTATGTAGCACAGAGGATACACCTGACACTACCGGGTGTGAGTATAGTCACAACCTTTAGTAAGGGTGACCTCATCGAACCCCGGGGGAAAGGCAAGGAAGGTGCTGACATAACAGTCAAGCCTACTATCGAGAGCAAGGACTTATTGGAAGAGCTGATACAAGCACAGGTCGAACAACGAGAACCAGTGAGTGAGGCCACGCTTGAAACAAGAAGGCCAAGAGACAATGCCAAGGAAGGGCTTTGGACTTACAAATATCGTAGAAGACCCCAAAAGAAGCCCAAGCCTTATAGACGAAGGCATCGATGGAAGGTCAGCACAACGCCGCGATGGATATCCAAAGCGTTGCTATGTGCTCAAGGGTATTATGTAGGTAACCGATGGATGTGGGTACCAAAATCCCCTGCTAAACCATCTCTATCAGCTAAAGGCAAGATTGCATCAAAAGCAACGAAGCATAGGAGGGAATCTAAGAGAAACCCTAGGTCTCAAGGCAAGAGACTGGACATGAGTGTTCGAACGAAAGAGCCTCAATCTAGCATACTTATTATGCAGATGTCATATGTAGCCATTGAGCGTGCACAAAAGCCATTAGTGCCCAAAGAGCCTTTGATTTTCCAAGAGGATAACATGCATCATAGGCACAACATTGCTCATGGCAAGGCTGATCGCTCAACAAAGCAAATGGCACAATCGTCTAATAGCCTCGAGTAAATCATTCACCCATCAGTGCCAAGTCCACCTAAGAGTCCTAGACCTCCTACATCCTCTTTTTCCAAACGGACACAGGAAGCACAACAACGGTCGTCAATGGTGGCTGTTCACTCCCAATCTCTATCTCCATCAAAGCTTCCAGATATCCAAGAGGTAGGACACAACACCACCCTTAGCTCTCAACCTAAGGATATGCCTGTGCAATCCACCATGGCTAGCTTAACTGATACTCGATCTATGCAAGTGAATGCTCTAAGGGCAACAAAAGACAGGACCACTTCCAATTGCCCTAAGGACTTGACACCGCAATCCACCAATAGTAGCAAGTCCACTGAACTAGTTGCTAGTACTTCAAATTAGGGATCACAGCAGTCACAACCCTTGGTCGTGACAATGCCCCTTGCGGAACGTGTCCTTAGTAGTTTACCTATGGAGGAGGTGTCGCAACCAACTTCATTAACAACTCTAGCACTTCCAAAGCTTCTAAAGCCTATTTTGGAGGAGTTAAACACATGGGAATTGGCTGAAGAGCTAGACTCTCCCACAAGGGAGACAGTTGTACCTTTGCAATCTGGCGAGGCTAATCAGCAGGCCACGGCTACGTCCCATGAGGACACACTAGAGAAAGGAAATGCTAAGGCCCAACCTAGCCCATCAATGGTTGACCTAGTCCAGGGTCCTGAGTCGTTGAGAGATGTACCTTCACTGACTAGGAGAAAGAGGAGGAAACAACAAAAACAACAACAGTTGCATGTGGTTGTGGACCCCAAGAACATTGAGACGAAGAGCGCTGGAGAGCTGATGAATAAAGCATCAAGTCCATCCACCAATGAACCCATTGATGCCTCTCCTAATAGCGGTGAAACCTCAGACACATCTGTGTGCTCGGAAAAATCAAAGCAGTCATTACCATCAATGGCTGCTTGCAACGCTCAATCCATCGACAATGGAACTTGCATTGACCAATCAAGAGTGGATATAACACTGTCACAATAGGATGACAAGCCTATACCAGTCACATCCAAGGAGAACCATGACGCAATAACGAAGCCTCAGGAGACACATGGAAACCCCAAGAGCATAAGAAATCTTAGCATTGGCCAAACTTGCGCATCTAGGCCTGAGCCCCCAGCTATGCTAAAACCTAGGCAAACTCCTAGAACCTTGCATGAGATAGCAACTGAGAAAGCCCTTGTTGAGCATAGAAGTGTCTTAACGGAATTGGATGCTAAGCTCAAAGTGTTCGCACGTGTCTATGTCCTAGCAGACATGCACGCATTCCCTAAAGAGCAGCTCGAAGAATACTTGCCATTTCCCTTATCTTGGGAAGAGCAAGAATATCTTGACGAGCACTATAACAGGCTCCTGTATGAACGCATGTGATTCATCTCTGGCGAGGAAGCCGACGAACTGTGCTTAACTATCACATTCAATGATGTGCTCTGCCAACCAAATCTCTTAGAGATAGAGCAACTAAAGCGACTATAATATCTTTGATTGGTTATATCCACATCTCTGATAACGTTATATCCAACTAAACCGGTCCATGCAACTTAACATAAGTCAGGATCTGTTAATGGTTGGAGGCCAAATGAACCTCATCATGGGGGCCTTCCTTCTACAATGAACATTGCATGCCTCGCCCCTCCCCTCTTGTCATATGCGCTTGATAACCCACACTATAATCCTTTCCATGCAAACGGTTTTATCCCATATCAAGGCCTAACCCTTGGTTCGCATCTTGCAGGTCCCCCTACGAGGAAAACATGGAGAACCTAGGGAAGCTGGCTTGCAAAGACACTCTCCGCTACCGACGGGAACATGCAGCACATGCCCCTCCACCAGTGCGCTACGTGCCCACCTCAAAAGGTATGCAAAGAAATGAGGTCCCAAGTGACACCGCCTCGGACGTAGGCCGAAGAATCCCCGGGCCAGGGGAGTAGAAGCTCAAAGAAGCACACAAGATGTGGCAATACCAGTTGCGCAAACCCCCAACAGACGCTCGGGCACCAGGTGCTCAAAGGCAGAAAGGGCAGCTCGAGATAGGGAAGAATTCAATGAATTGTTCAAAAGCATTTTGGAAACGGTGGCGGCCAGAGATTATACCATTCATGTCCTGGCCAACATGTTCCTTGCCCAACCTTACAGGAGCCCTGCACCAACAAAGCCTCAGTCGCCTGACCACTCAGACTCACCCCGCCTTGTGCAGATCGAGTAGCCCCTATGATGTACAAGCAACTTGACAAGTCATCATGCCATAACTTTTTGTCTTTTGATGATTAAAGGGGCAAGCTCCCCACTTGTACACACTTCCTTTACCTATTGTTAATGTATGCCACGTCTTTAACAAGCAATAGAATAGACATTGTAATCAACATCATAGCATTTTGAAAAGTTATATCTTGACATTATTGCGTTTGTTCATTGTACTTGACGCATGAGACTTGCATATATTCTCATGAAGTGACAAGTGGATGTAGGATGACACAGGTCTTCGTACAAATGTGTTCAATGCCCAAGTCATCGCAAGACCACCAACCGCACAAAGAACCGCAACAAATCCACGCTGCCGAACGCGAAAAATCACCCTTGCGAGTGCCCACATCGCACGAACCAAAGCATAGTCATGGGCTAGGCTCTCTTCTTGGGTCAAGCTCTACAGTGAGCTCACCACGGTTGTTACCTCAATCGTATCAACATCATAACAACGGCCTCTCTAACAACGAGGCTAGGACACAATCATCACTGTCATATCCATTTCCTGAGCCCTCGAAGCTTGACATTTCCCATAGCCTCAACATATTGCAATCGTTGTACTCAAGCAAGGCAAAAAAAAAAGAAAAGAAAAGAACGAAAAGATAAGAAGCACCCACGATCACAGCACTGCACCTAGGGGTCCTCAAATTAGGTGCGTCTATTGACCTTGGTCAGCTAGCTCCATCCCTAGTCCCCTAGTCCCCTAGCATCCCCCACAATAGTTCAGGGCACATCAAGGGCAGGACAGACCTAAGGAGCTTGTCTCACCTATGGTTAGATGTGTCACCCTGACCCATTCACACAATTCCCTGTTGCACTCTGCCTTAATACCATTGCAATCAATTGTGGTAAGCGCTGCACGAATGGCCATGAACAGTACACTGTCCTCATCACACGGGCCCAATGTCTACTAGCTACTGTTCTATTACGTCGTGCCATCACAATGCATAGGATATCGCATACACCTTCACGTGTACTTCTTCCCACCATGGATGACTTTGCTTCATCCACTCATCGTTATGAGAAACCAGCCCACGGTCTTCTACCTACGTAATATCTAAGTATGCAAAAGCACTCACATAATATCTGCACTGAAGTATATACACAGTTTGGGTCCTCAAGTGCAGAAAAATACTCTTAGCTTGCTTAGAGTTCGACCTATCTCCCAAACTAATGAACTATGTCTTGTGCACGATAAAGAAGACTATGAGAGGTTTTCAGTTGTACAAGACATAGTCTTCTTTGTAGGTATTGAAGACTCCATTGTAGGTATTGAAGACTCCAACGAGGGTGTCGTTCGCTCTTCATCAACACTCAACTCTGAATTCCTATCCTTATCACCCTGTAAGCCGGCCAAGAATCATCATGTACAGAATCCCTAACAAATCGCCACTTGTACTCCATCAGTGCAACCCCCCAACGAACAACCCTACCACCTACTCCCATTGCCCTACCACCTATTGCTTAACCCACCAATGTGCCCCCAACGACCTTCCTCCCCACCACTACCAACACTCCGCCATGGCAACCACAGACGTCCTTGCCACCCACGTCTTCAGTGCATGCTAACGCTTGCTACCTACGATGGTGAGTGCCATGGGACTGGCACTCGTCTAGGAAGGGGGTAATGTTAACCCCAACATGAAGAAAGAAAAATGAAATAAAAAAGACACAGGGCAAAGGTAGAAAAAAGGTAGCCCGACTGAAGAAAGAAGAGGAGAAAAGGCCAAAAGTGCAGGGGCAACCTTAAAAAGTTCAAGGCAAATGCAAAAGGGGAAAGGTGCATTTTAAAATACAAAGGCGCACCCTGAAATCTTGTAAAAGAGTTCCAGGTGGTGGAAAATCCGGAAAGCTAAAACAGAAGACAAGGACAAAGGCCAAGGCAAAGAGAAACGTAAGACAAAGTTGCACAAGGAAAAGGGCAAGTCAAAACTTTTGTAAAAGAGCGCAAGCGCATCATGGTTTAATTCAAGGAGCGTCGGGCTCTCACCCGTGCAATTTGTAAATGTAGACGGGCAGTGAAAATGAAGCTAGGAAGATAGAAGGACAATGGGAAAAAGGGCCTAGGATACGGTCGGCCATGTAAAAAAGGAAAAAAGGGAATGACTGCCCAAAAGGGATTTAGGGTTTTGTATATAAAGTTGAAAAGTGAATGAGAAGCTCATTCTTGTGTGTGGCAAAAAGTGGCTCTCCTCCTCCTCCTCTTCTTCTTCTTGTTCTTGCTTGCTTGAGCTTGTGCTTGAGAGAGGGAGTGTGAGAGTGTGAGGTAGTGAGTGTGTGAGGGTGAGGGAACGTGGGGTGGAGAAGCTCTCCATCTTCTCCTCTCTTCTTCTCTTCTCTTCTCTTCTCTTCTCTTGCTCGCGGCGATGGAGCTTGGAGCATGGAGCTTGAGGATGCAGCTTGCACTTGGATTGTGGAGCTACCGGAGTGCGCGGGAGAGGAGGTAACTCGAATGGTATGGAGGTAAGCTCACTACACCCGTAGATATGGATGGCACATCGGCTATGTGAGAGGTAGCCATTAGTGCTCAGCTTAGAATGCTTGAAATAATAAGGAGTCCGTGGGTCTTGGCAGTTGAGTGAAAGCTCCCACACTAGGCTTGTGTAGTAGGACTTCATAAAGAGGGGAAATGTTGATTTTAGATTATAGCAATAGATTTCTGAGTGTATTGAAATTCAAAAAGGGCAAGGTCTACATAGAACCAACTAGCTCTTACTATTGGATTACATGGTTGGATTAGCACAGTGAGGATGGACTCGTGATTTGACAATGTAATTGTTTGAAGGAGATTTTGATGATAGTCCAGATAGTTACCTAGGACAAAATGTAGTAGTAGTCTAGTTTGGCTTTACATAGATGTGGGGGTTCTAATTATTGGCCCATGTAAACCTTGCACATGGGGAGGCATGTACCAGAGCATGGTATCCTTTTCAAGTTGGTCCATGGCTCTAGTTCCTATCCTTCCAAGACCGCTCCTCTCCCTTGAAAGTGAACATTGGGAGGCTCTACCATATTGAAGTCTCCTATCAAAATGATCAAGCACTCGATTATTTAAATAGATTCCTAAATTTTGGAGTAGGACTATGTTGATTGAGTTTCATACACCGAGACCACCACAATTTCTACTTCCAACTAGAGCAATGTACCTACTTGTGTTCTGGGTTAGATAGAAATCTACATTTAGGGGTACTAATCTTATTATGGACCCCTATCACCACTCCACTACCACTCTCATGATTTGTGTGCACCTAGAAGTGGTCTTTGGAGATTGATTGAAGAGTTCTCCAAAGGGGTTCACCTTGGATTTTGACTTCTTGTACATAGAGGAAGTTTGGGGAGATTACTTCCTATTTCAACTAATTACTTATGATTGTTGCTTTTTAAGGTTCATTTAAGCCTTTTGAGTTATATGACAGAACTTTTAAGGATTTATTTGTCATTTTTAATTGAGTTTAAACACATTCCCTTTGCCTTTAGAACCCTTTCCTAAACTTGCAATGGGACTAGAGTTATCTCCCACATGCACGACATCCTTGGCATGAGGAAGGGATTCCTCTTCAGCCTGAGATTTGTCCATGGCTTCTAAGTTGATAGCATCCACATCTAGTGGATTATTGAGATTGTAATCATTGATCTCCTTTTCAAAGCCAACTTCGTCCATTCAAGCATCCTCAAGAAAGTGTCTAGCATTTACAAAATCCTCTTCCTACTAACGGATTCCAGTTGTCCATGATCTAGGCTCGAAGGACTTCTGTGGGGGGATATGAACCATGACATAGACTAATTAAAGCCTTGGCTTGATATTTGTAGAAAATTTTAGCTAACCCATCATCAAGAAAGGTGCAATTGCATATTGCTTCATCTTATCAGTACTCCCTTATGGTTGTGGAGGTCTTATTGAAATTCTCCCTTAGTCCTTGTAGCATTTCCAAATGGAGCTCCTCCAAGAGGGCCTCATTGAACCTCATTTTCTCTAACTCTCACTTGATTTTCTTGCGATCTTCCTCCTATTAAAGAACTTTCCATTGCCGCTCCATGATATTGTCCATGCATGCCAGCAATGGGTGTTGTGAAAGAAGCTGTAGGAGTGGAGATGATTCTTGGCCCTAAGGGGGGGAGAGGAGTATGGTGGGAATCAAAGATGAAGCCATTTTAAGGGCCATACTAGGAAATTCAGGGGAGTGTATAATGGGTCCTTTTGGAGAAAGTTGAGTGAAGGGAGAGAATGACCACTTTGCATAGCATGAAAATCATCATTAGACTAGGAGGGGGAGCCATGACCAAAGTGACAAACACCTTGGCCATCATGGTGGGAGGGGGGCCATGCTCTGGGGGGGAGGGCACTAGTCTAAGGGTGGTCAACCCAAAAAGATGCCAATGCAGATAAGGCCACAAAGCAATGATCAAAAGATGAAGGAGGAATGAGATGAGACATACCTATACATAGCTTGAGTCTCACATCAACAAATGTACCTACAAACAAGAACTAGTCACTTCATCGAGGGGAAGCTCAAGGGGGAGGCTAGGCTGGGAGAGGATAGTACATGTTGAATGGCCATGTGGTGATGGAATAGCCTTCCCGTTTTGCCACACATGGCTAAGCCCACCACTTGAACAGATAGTTGCGTGGTAGTAAGCCTAGTCTTTACTTTCTTGATGTTTGTGGATCAATTTTAGTTTAACATGACCTCTCTCTATTTGAGTCTTCGGCATCCTTCAGTGAGATCCTTATTCTTAAAAGAGTATATGATAAGCATTAAGAAACTAAATTATCATTTTTCCTAGTAATGGCTTGAAATGTAAGCTTCTTCAGCCAAGTTTTGGTAACCAAAGTCGCATTTATGTGGATCATTTTAGAGGATTTGATGTCATTTTTTGTAGCATTCCAAGATGCTTTCACTTGATTTGAAGGCAAAATGAAGAGGAAGTTACATTTTGATAATTACTCGTTTAGACATCACTAGTGGAATATTTTGAAACTTCTAAAATGGGATAGTTGAAGGTAGTGTTAGATTTTCAAGAGCATACGCAGACCAAGCAAACATCATTACCATCAAAATTTCACACATTTCACATGTTAAAAGAGGTTTAATTAAACCTTAGGAGAAGGGGAAACATGGCTTAGGTTATTGAATAATCAAGAAAAGGAAAGTTCATGGTATTAATGACCCCAAAATGGAAAGAAATGAAGAGCGATAAGTGTGAGAATAAAAAAATGCGAATTTGCTTGTGATGCATCATTTGATCATGAAATGGTCTATGAGTGCATAATTAGGTGGAGGGCTAAAAGTAAAGGGATTTGAGTGCTTCAAGGCAAGAATGGAGGTTATGGAAACATATTATCACCTTTGTGTAGCATCACCAATGCCTTATCCCCCTCTTTCTCATATTTCATAAGTGCAAGAAACTCCAATGAGTGGTTTTTGCAATGTAAATGATCAATCTCTATGATATTTTGATTATTAGTGGATTTTTTGTGTTCCTATTGGTTTCTTGTGAATGCTTATCATGTTTATTCTTTGTTTTACCTCTAGAAGTTCAAAAACACATACAATTCATCCATTTTAAATAAGAAAATTTACCCAAAAAAGAGTTAAATGGCTAAAAATACCAAAATTGTAATGATATAATAATAGGGAAAAGTAGGGAGTATATGGGCACATGCTATTATTTAAGAGTCTTAGTAGTATGATGAAACCCTTGATTCCATCCCCAAGTGTGCAATTACTACATACATTGTGCATTTATGGAAAATTGTGTTTGTAGAGAAGAACTATGAGGTCTCTAAGCTCTAATATTTAGTCATACTTTTATTCATATAGGGATTCTAGAGAAATGCAGGAGTATTACAAATCACTCAATCTACATACAATGCATAAGAAACATTACTAAGTTGTGTGTGATGGTTGAAACTTTAAGGACACCTAAGAGGATATGATTAAAGGATCAATTTAGTGTTCATTTATTCGACTTTAAGCATCTTTAGGAGAGTTCATCATTACTCTAATTTAGAATTTTACAAATTATGAGAAACCCTAAGAATGATTACTATGGCAGCCTAGCTTTTGCATGCCAAAAAAAAACTCGAAACTTACCTATTACTCAATTTATCTGTGCAATATATTGCATTTGAAGTGCACAAAGGTCCTTATATATAGTCAAAAGGACCTCATTGTGATAGCATAGTGAGAATTTTGCATATAGTATGGACCATCAAACCTCATTTATCCCCGATGTTTCCCAAATCTAGCCATAGAGAGTTTTGATAATAACATCAAAGATTTAATTGAATTAAAATCATATTAATATCCTTGTTGTTAGATATAACATTACTTAAAATAGCATACAAGTGTCAATGACCTTTATAAAATGAAGTGCATAAGTATTACATATAAGTAATGAGCAACATAGTCTTAAAATGTGCCTAGGATACTATTTCGAATCTAATTTATGATAGTAAAGTGCGGTTAAAATATTTGAAAAGCCACATATCTAGTTTTTCATATGGATAAATACTGTGAAATCATAAAATTATGAATGGACCAAAGAACTATAATAGACAAACCAAATCAACACAAGTTAGTAGTTGAAACAAATTAACATCATAATTGATGTAGTCCTATGACCACCATTGAGAAGTTTTCATTAGTACGGACTTGAAAGCTTTTAATCATCTCAAAAATACTTTCAAACAAGTTGATAAGTTCACCAAATACATGGATGTAAGAGCTAGATAATCCCCTAATTAATATGGTCATATGGTTGAAAACGACAAAATTTGTAGTAGCTAAGTGTTATCTTTATCAATCTTCAAATGTGGAATGTTTGACAAATCCAATGTTGTTAAAAGAAAACTTATCGTTGAAACTTTCTTTAAAAACTCAATTGTCCCAACATATTTATGAATGCCTAGTCAATTTTGATCTAGCATAGATATTTATAGTTGAAATACTTAAGCTATCTCTATGGCTTAGAGACCACGTTTATGGCCCCAAGTAAAAGACTATGATTGCTAAATATATGGTTTCATGCACCGTTTCCACGAGCTCCATGTAGTGAGAAGTGATGAGTTAACATAAAAGATACAAATTAGATATGAGCTTGACAGAGGAGAAGTTCATGTTATTGTGAAACATGACTAATAGATATACGATCCATGAAGTAGAGGTTACATGCGAGTGATGAACCTAGAAAGGGTATTGTAGTTGCAATGTAGTTGACCAATAAAAGAAAATGAGACAATGCTTCACTTCCTAAGTTCATGGTTGGGTTGTTTATTTTTTAGAAGTGGGGGATGGTGTCAAGGGATGTTTAGAGTTAAAACCCAAGGAAAGTGCAAACTCAATACTTAGAGCTTCATGTGGTAAGCTATTAAACAATTTCTTAGTAGATAATGGGAAACTCAATACTTAGAGTTCCATATGGTAGAGTGTTAAGCACTTTCTTAGTAGCTAATGGGAACTCAAATACTTAAGAGTTCCCTTTGGTAGGATATTAAGCAATTTCCTAGATATGAGGGATGGTAGGAGGGTTACGAGTAGTTAGTGTTCATTACTAGGCACCGCAACGCGAGGGATGGGGTCACTCCTTGGCATAACCACACATGCCAAACTCGCACTTGGCACCCTCATTGCATCGATGCTCGACCTTGCCGCAGTTGTGCGGGTCCATGTTGAGGTTGCAACATTTGCCCTTGCAGCACGTGAAGCCCCAATAGCACTTCTTGCCACAAGCACCGCAGTGGTTTGCATTCGAGAGGCTCTTGGTGCACTTGAGGAGGCAGCACTTGGTATAATTCTGGTTGGACATAAGAGCTTGAACACACATGGCATGGCTAGTTTTTTTTATCATGGTTGTCTTAGGATAAATATATCCATGTGAATTTTCAACTAGCATTTATTTTATATTCATATGTACTACTCATTATCCTTTGCTTAGCATGAGAAAAGCATAATCTCAAGTATGGGAATTAGTAATGACCACTAACCTTTGACAATTCCATCCATGTCAAATGAAATCTCACAAGGATCTAGACATAGTAAGGTGCTACAATAATGGGGGTCTCCTCAATACATAGTTAGTAGTTAGTATCCTACAAAACAAAGCATATCATATCATAAACCTAAGAAGTACAATTTAACATATTTGCATATTTTATTACAAATAATTTGTATAGAATAAAACCCCACATTATGTCATAAACCTAAAACTTGATATTTGACATTTATAAATTGGATCTTTTCTCAAAAACATTCTAGACTCCATAGAATTTATATTTTGTGCTCGTCTTGGTACAAGCCTCACCTTATAGAGTAATAATGAATTTCTCCTACTCTATTCCAAAAATATTGGGGGAATTTTCTATGAGACTAACATCCTGACATGAAATCACTCTTATGTTCAATATTATCTGCTCTATGTTAAGAGAGCACCAATGCCTAGAATGCATGTAGAAAACATATCCATTCTTTTTGAGATCCCAATTATATAATCCACAAACTCTTCATGTCAAGTTGAAAATGATGTTTTTGGTGGATGGTTTTTTAATATGTATTCTCTTTGTGTTATGAATTATACACATGTAAAATCGACCCCCTTCAGGATCTATCATCAAAGGTTGATCTCCACCTACCAATGCTTGGAATATTGGTATTGCAAAAAAATCTAAATTTATACCTCTAAACTTATTCTGGTTGACATGCTTAAGTGTTTTTCACCCTAACAATTACAACCAATAATGGTGTGGACAATCGAGCAAATTGTCACTCAAATCAATTATTTGGAAGGGGTATCTATTAACACGGAAGTATCAAACCATGTGGGGTCATATATGACATGGAAATAGTAAACCATGTGGGCTTATATATGAGACAAGTTTGTTGATTAATCTCCAAGTATCAATTTCTATATGAAGTTACATTTAGAATTTTGACATCCAAATAGTTCTCATATAGTCTTTGTCCATTACATTTGATGTAGAAATATGTGGTGTGCATATGACTCTCCACATAACAATATAAATTTTCTATGTATACAAATCAATGCTTACCATTCCATAATATCCTAAAATCTGCACGTTACATTTCCAAGTTTGGTATCCATGCATTGTATTGCTTGAAAATGGCATAGGCATTTTTTAATGAGGACGTGATTTTTCTTCACATGTTTGATAGTAAAGCACACTAAATGGAGATAGATATTATTAACTAATACTTGACAAGAAGGAAAATGAAAACTCAAAATAAATTAATTTCAAAATAATCCATTCATTCTTTAGCAACATTCTCTACCCACTCTCTACCCCAAACGTCACATATTATTGACCATATACTTTGTCAATAATCATTTCAAAAAGAAAAAAAAACTATATAATTATGAGATTGAGGCATGTAACACAAACGATCTCCCTTCTTAAAGTGTTAGGTGAAAATTTCAAAGCACACTTTTGGCCTTTTCCATGCTTTGTAGCCTCCAATATTTATAATGGTAGATTAGTCTCAATAAAGTGTGAAATATCAACAATTTGATGTAATAATATCTAGCCACAATACCCATATTAATTGTGTCTTATCCTTAGGGGTACAAAGCTTAAGATGAAGCCCAATCATAATCATTTCAAAAAGAAAAAAGTCTACTTAATTATCAGATTGAGACATGTAGCACAAACGACAATGGTCTCCCTTCTTAAAGTGTAGGGGTGAAAAGTTCAAAGCACACTTTTGGCCTTTTTCATGCTTTGTACCCTCCAATATTTATAATGTTAGATCAGCCTCAATAAATTGTGAAATATAAACAATTTGATGCAATAATATTTAGCCATAATACCCATATTAAAAGGATCCTCTAGAATTGTCTCCCATGTGAAGGGAGTGAGCCCTAAGTGGAAGTTCGCGAGCGGAAGCAAGAGATATGGTGGAAGGATTGAGAGATCAAGACCAAGAGACACAAGTTGTGGGAACTCCAATAGTCACAATGTGTGATCGACCTTCCCTTATTCAAATGTCACTGAAAGAATAAAAAATGAAGTGATAGTAATGGGCACCTGCCACTTGCAGTGTATAGGTGTGCAGGTACTATCAATATAACTAATACACAAGTAGCTAAGCACATATGCCTTTAGCCCCAACAACCTCCCACTTAAAGGCAAATGTTCGGGTAAGTTACTCATGAATATATGTGTGCATCACGTGGGTTCAAAATAAGGTATTTTTAAAATACAATTTTTATATAGTAGTATAAGGGGGTTATTTACAAATTAAATGAAAAGGGTTATGTTTTATTCATAAAAAATTCACAGATAAGGATATTTATAAGTAAGCCTTGAACGCACGTGATGTAGAGGATATGCATATATTAACTTCCTTGAGGGCAAATGTATCCCTAGTGAGGAGAGAATGAGAAAATAATGACAAAGCATAAATGTGCATAAAGTACAATAGGATGAGGAATAGATATCATCTCATCCTACTCCCATCAACTTCCTAAGAAAGGAAAAATGTTATGCTAAGAGACTTTTGGTGAGCAGATTTGTAATATTTTTGTTACTTGAGATCTTGATGAGCTCAATGGACTTGTCCTCAATGACCTATAAAGTGGTAATGTACCTCAATGTGCTTTGTCTTCATATGGAAGACTTGATTCGTGGCCAACTAAATAGCACTCATAGAATCTAAATGTAATATAGGGACCTCATCAATAATACCAAGGAGATAGCCTAACCAGAGAGCCTTCTTGTAAGCCCAAGTGTGGTTACAACATACTTGGCCTTGGTAGTAGAGAGGGCTGTGTATTCCTACACCTTGGACATCCAAGAGATAGCACCTCTAACAAAGGTGAAGATATAGCCACATGTAGACTTCCTATTGTTTGCATGTCCTGCATAATCAAAGTCAGTGTACCCACACAAGTCATGTATCATGCTACCATAACATATGCACATATTTGTTATGCCCTTTAAGTATCTCATGATACCCTTTACGTCATCCCAATGTTGTCTACTAGATGTAGCCATATAGCATGCCACAACTCCCACTGTAAATGCTATGCCAGCATGAGTGGCTATCATGGCATATATTAAACCATCCATTGTGGATGCATAAGAGATCTCGGCTATCTTGGCCTTCTACGCATGTGAGTACGGACGATCGGTCTAACTAAGCTTCACGTGAGGAGCACGTGAGAAGGTGGAGGACAACCAATAAGCTTACCATCCTCATATGAAATCACTCAAGAACTTTTTAGATATACTCCTTTTGTGACATTTAAAGGAGCCCCTTAGCGTGATCGTGCAATTCCAAGAATATGCAAGCCCTATCCCATGTCCTTCATTTCAAAGATCTTATTGAGCTGATTTTTCAAGGTATCCAACTCATCATGAGCTCTCCTAAAAATAAGCATATCATCCATACAGAGTACCAAAATCATAAGGCTACTATCACAAGCCTTCTTCTTATATAAACAAAAATTCATAGCACTATGGCTATATCCCTGTGAATGCATAAAAGCATACAACTTGTGGTACCATTCCCTAGGTGCCTACTTAAGGCCATAAATACTCTTTCTCAACTTGCACACTAGGTGTTCCTTGTTGTAAGAGAGGGGGATTTAATAATGGGGAAATATTAGCTACACTAGTTGGTATATAAGGTGTTAGGGACTTGAATTTTGGACCATTAGATAATAATACAAGTCTCCTTTTATCTTCACTTCTCTCTCCAAGCTTTCATGGCTTCTTCGTCTCTCTTTTTGTATTTCTCTCTCCTTTTCTAGTATTTCTCTCTCCTCGTCACTCTCTTTCTCTCTCTTCTGCTCTCTCTCTTCTCTTCTTCTCTCTCTCTCTCTCTCTCTCTCTCTCTGTGTTTCCTGTCTTCTTGACAAGTGGTATCAGAGCTTCTCAGGTTCTTGATCCAGTTAGTCATATTTCATTTAGTTCCTCCTTTTCAGTCTCACAAATCCAAGAACTTCAGGTACACAAATACTAACATGGTAGGCAACATTGGAGTGACCAGTGGACATTTCCAAGAAGCAAGACATGCAGCATTGAAGACTTTTTAGAAGTTGGAAACATTTCCAAGAAGAAGACAAGTAGCATTGAAGACTGAAGAGGAGATAAACCATGGACCTTTGTATTCAGAGTTGGGAATGGTAGGTACTTTGTTACAATAAGGGATAGAGATTGGTATTGGCAAGCTTTTCTAGCACCTTGCTTGTAATCCTTTCTCTCCACTAGCACCATAGCTAGAAACTAAATCTTCCTCCTTCCGTGGTAGTCGTCTTTCTTCATCTTCCTCTCTCTCTCTCTCTCTCTCTCAATGCAACAATCCTCCTCCTCCTCCTCCTCCTCTTCTTCTTCTTCTTCTTTTGTAACACACATCTTTGCCGCTCTCCCATCCTTCCGTTGTTGCCATCTCCCAGGGCTGTTTCTCCTTGTGTCAGAACCCCTCTCTCCGCTAGCCATTCCTACCAAATATGATAAGAGCCACACATGAAGCAGGAATCCAGCAACCTTAAACCACGCAGAATACATGAACTATTTTTGTGGACTGAACATGAGATGCAGGCTGCTATGCAAAGAAAGGCGCCCCTGTCAAAGGGAGAAGCTCCGAAACATTGGAGGCTATTGAGCCTACAGATTCCCCATGGCCATGCCAAATAGATCTTTGTATGTATTGCTAATCAAGGCACCAATGCACTGAATTCACATTACTTGAAGGTACATTAGAGCATTTCCATGGGTGGAAGCAAGCACAAATGCCCGTTCAAATGGAATGGAAATGTCAAGCTGACAAAAGACACACAAACAACCTTCATCTTCTTCCTAAACATTGGCAAGAAGAGCATGTTGTTGAGCAAATGACAGCTTCCTGACCACAATTGGTTCCTGCTGATGACTCTCCGAAGAATTGGGAAATATGGTGAGCCTTCAAGACAGCGCGTAGATCAAAGCTCAGGAACTGCTGAAAGCCACGAGTAGTGGCATGAAGTCATCAACACAATGTCAGATACAAGGCATCCAGGACCAGGTCAACGGCTATCTTCAGAAACTAACGTGAAATCACTTCAATGATCATCGTGATCACCGTGAGTTGCTGCCTGAAATTCATGGACAGACGGAATGCGATCCAGTAAACCGCAAGCCGTCATGTCCTCAACGAAGCTCAAGGGTCTCAACAAGTCCTCTACTACGTCATTGAATCTAGTTTCTTCCTGGCCGTCGTAGTAATACATTGCAACCTCAAGGCAATACACCGTGGCTAAACTTCTTCTTGAATATTGCAGCATGGTCTATAAATGTTCCTTTCAACCAGACCTTGTGTGGATATATTGTCATACATTCTGGGAGCAGTATGATGAGACAGATGCAGCATATGATCTTCTGCCCATGAATGCTGGACTCATGTAGCATCCTACTGGAAGACCTCCAGATACTTGCTGACCCTAGTTAGTAGCAGGGACAGGGATGGTGTTGATGAGCTGACTAGACAGATGAGTGAATCTCGACTACATTAGCTCCAGTATCTGCAATAGCCAGTGCTTTCTTAGGATTATCTGCTGATAAACTAGTTAGTGCCCCAACAGCAGCACGTTGCTCCTTCTCAGAACCTGAATTCAACATCTCTACAAGGGGAACAATAGCTTGCTTCCCAGCTTCTCCTGCTCCAATATTCTCAGCAGTAAAAAGTCATTGTAATGCCTTTGCTGCACTATACCTTGAGGCCCTAGTGCCTAGATGTAGAACTGCAACAACCTGGTTTACAACACCAACAATTGATTCATGTCGTCTGAGCTCTGGACAAGCTCTGGACATGTCTTAGAGAGCTTCCAACCTTGCTCTTGAGTGCTCGAGATGGAGAGGAGAAAGATAGGGAGGAACTATCCAAGCGATGAGAACTGCACGTTCAGCACAGTGTCATTGCTTGTGACTAAAGTCTCGACGGTTGTAGCTTTTGTTCCTTGAGATTCATCTGGTTATATTGATGCAGGCTTCGGCTCTGTTACACTGGAGACAATAGGTTGCTCAGGCACATTCTCCCCACTTGAGACTACCATTGCAACATCTTCACATGTATCAAGCTTGTTCTCTTCAGGACATACAACAGTAGTCACTTATTTCAAGATCAAAACTACCAAAGCTCATACCAACACATTCAGCCTCAGGCACTTGAGGGTAATCTGGGATTATAACAGGACATTTATCATGCAAGCTTAACCCTTCAATCTTCAAGCTTGTAGCAGGCATTTGTTCCTTGATCACTGTGGAAGAAACCTTTTGTAAAGAGCCAGCAGTTTCATCTGCTGAAGTGATCTCATGAGATGCATGACTCCCCACTACATGTGTTGAAGGGGATTCAATGCCTTTCGGACAACATGCTGCCAAATATTTTTGAGCTTGTCCTGCGATAATGGCTTAAGCAAGAATTCCATAGCCCCAAGAGAAATTGATTTCACCATCATGGGCATATTTTCTGTTGTTGCTGTGAGCCACAAGACATTGAAGGCTCCATATGACCACGAGTTGCAAGAAGGAGGACAACCATGAATTCTTTGGAGTGGGTAGCCACTACCTCTTCCCCAAGCTTAAGCAAGGTATGTCTCATGGGTCTTGGTCTCTCTTCTCCAACCACTTTGCTGAGCCCAACCTCTTGCTTGGAGAGATTAAAGAATTACATGAATTCTTATTTAGGCTGAAGCTATGAAATGACCTATTGCTTGCCTTCTTCCATTATGCACTTCTTGAAATGCATGCATGACTGAGTAGACTTCAAATTTCTTTCCTGTTGGCTGAGAATTTAACTCCTAACCCATAACTGTGCTTGGTTTTGATTCTTGATCATTAATCCAAAAATTGTAAGAAAGGGTAAGTGATGCAATTAGTGAGTCACTGATTTGCAGAGGTAACCCCTTTTCCCATCCCATTTTCCTTATTGATCATGCATAACATTAAAGGCCCAATTCTCAATTTGTAAATGCACATCATGCTGGTTGCTTAATAATAAATGTCTTCCATGTATATTCTGGGTGGGAAAAAGCCTGATGCCAGGAGAGGTGGCAAGACAAAAGAGGGGTGACCCCCCCTTGCCATCAAAGACCCTGAAGGGGTGCACAACCTGGCTTGGGGGGAACTTTGCCTACCTCTCAGTGATCAGGAGCCTGAAGTTCCTTGCAGGTGCAGGTACCCTCTTGAAGAACCAAGATATTGACTTGGCACTGATGTAGATTTATTTGCTGATGTATGAATGTATTATTGGCTGCAAATGTATGGGAAAATACTATTGAGGATGTATTTGCAAACATGAGAATACATATGCAGTCAATGGCAGTGAATAGGATGCTTGGAATGTATGGTAGATGCCTATGCATGGGGAATTGTGCTAAGAGATGCTTATGACATGCTCAGTTCTAGAATAAGGCTGCAAACAGTGAGTTTGAATGATTGGGCAATGTAATATGCCATGTGGGGTGACCCTTCAGTCATGCATTGACAAGTTGATCCATTGCAACCTCTTTCTTGACCCCCATAGGGTACTGTAAGCAATTTGCTTGCATTTACAGAAATATACCTACCCCTAGGAACTAAGGTGTAGGTCTTCTAGAGTGCCCACAGGTCATACCAAGGGCTTTGATCAATTTGGGAGCTCTATTTGGACTCTACAAGATACTTACATGTCAAAACAAGCCTCCTATAGGTGTAGACAGGGTGTTGGATTGCACAGTGCAACAATAATTTTCCTATTACAAAATTTTCTGTATAAAACCTAGGAGCACATGATTATGCTCACTTTGAAGAGGGCATCCTTGGCTCTGACTTGAACAAAAAAGTAGGTCAATCGGAGCTTCCTAGCTCAAGCTATAGTCAAAATAGTGATAGGTGGTCTAACAGGATTGCACCTAACCATGGCAGGGAATAGGGGAAAAACTAAGGCAAATGATGATCTCCAGCAACAAATAAGGGATGCATGTGCCTCGAGGGCTGAAACTAACCCTGAGGTGGAAGATGAAGTTTACTCTAATGACATGGGGAGCCTCAGCGTGCTCACTAACACTCTCAGTTTGCATGAGACAAGGTATGTTGAGAGGCATAGAGAATTGATAGAAGGCATTGGTCAAATGAAAACCACTATGGACGCCCTTGCTGCCCAGCTCACTAAGTGGATGGAATTCCAAATGAAAGGGAAGGAACATGAAGATAGGTCAGGTATGCATGCTGAAAGAGTGACTGGCCCATCAGTGAATGCAACAAATATGAACTCCCAAGGTATTTTGGGGAGAATGGGCATCCCTAATAGCACTTTTGAACAGGGAGAGCCTTCACATAGGCAAGAGGAGCCCATGAACAATGCAATGAGGGGTAATTTCCAGCCATCTCAAGGGCCCATGCCATCTATGCGAGTTCAACCATCTTTTGGTAGAAATTACTCTAACAATGGATCATTTTTGGGTAGCCACATGGATCAGCCTCACTTTAGATATATGGGACAGCCACCTAATCATGAAAGAGAGCTGAGAGATAAGATTATTTTCTCAAAATTCAATGGTCAATCGACATCTCCAGCTGAACTTGACAAGTGGCTTTCCAATCTTGAGGATTATTTTGACATCTTGCCCCGTAGTGATGACCAAGAGATCCATTTTGCAACCATCCACTTGGAAGGATTTGCCCGTACATGGTGGAGATACATTAAAAGAGAAAATCAACAAGTAGACTCGTGGGAAGCATTCAAGGCACTCATAGTGTAAGTATTTGTCTCGTTGGTGGAAAAAGAAAGGCTTGCATGCCAATGGTATGGCCTTGAAGAGCGTGATCTTGCTGTTAGAGAATACACAAATCAGTTCCTTAACCTTACCATGTATGTTGAGTCGATTAGCGATGATGCCAAGTTACACAAGTATGTGTATGGGCTAGATCCCCAACTCTCGGCTGATGTTTCAGCTCAAAATCCATCAGATATGTTCAAGGCTATTGAATTAGCTGAAAGATACTCCTGCAAGTATTGTAGGGATACTTCAGTTCAGCCACAGTATGGACAACAAAGAGGCTTATCTCAGCCATCTTTTGGGCAGCCTAGAGGGCCTACAGAGTCCAATTTTGGACAACAACGAGTTGTTGTAAAGTAGGGCTAGTTTGGGGCCAGTTATGGTGGTGCAAATATGCCATTTAACACCCCTAGAGTTCCCATCTACCCAACCTTCAACGTCTCAAGGCAAACCAGTAATTTCAGGACAGCAAACAATGGTAAGGCTGAGAATAAATAAGGAGACAGCAAGAACAAGAATACCTCAGCCCGTGGAGGTCAACGATCCATTTCCATGGATTTGTACAAAGAAAGGAAAGAAAAAGGACTTTATTTCAAGTGTGGGGAAAAGTACACAGCTGAACATGCTTCCAAATGTGCTTATAGAAATGCAAAGGAAAGAGTCCAAATTATATTGGTCTTCCAAGACTCTGAGGATGACCATGAGGATGCAAGTGCCTTTGTAATCATTGCTGAAAATGATGAGACTAATGAAGAAATTGGGCATGAAGAGTTCTTTGACCCTGCAGACAGCTTTCCTTTTGACCCCGGTGATCATGTAGACCCTGTAAGCACCTTTCCTTTTGACCCTGATGGTTATGTATGTGTAGATACAGATGACGAGAATGACTCACATGCTACTGCCACTATTTGTACTATCTCTTATGGATGAAGAGGGTATCATCCAATACATTCTAGGGGTAGTCAAAGGCCAAGATCAATCATGGAAAACTTGATCAAATGGCAAGGATTTCCCCTTGAAGAGGCCTCTTGGTGACTGGCTTCAATCAAGGAAGAGTTCCCTCATCTTATAGATACTACTTTAGCTGAAATGTAGTCAATAGGTAGCCTTTCGTCCCAGTTAAGACAGCCTGTAGACAGCTCTCTATTTTCAACTAGATTTGATTTTGAATTATGGACATCATTTAATGTCATACATGGGCTGAAAGTACTCGAAGTAAGCTTCGTTTCTATGTGACAAACACCCCGATCGGAGTTACCTATCAAAAGTTATTGCAGATTTACTACAGCAGGGTCTTGTAGTAGACAACATGCTGTCCACTGTCTGCAACTCACATTTACTCAAGATATTTGGGTCAAAAATTTATTTTTATAATTCCCCAATAAGGGCCATGTATCGTACATACCCGAATGACCCATCATACGCAATAATATCTCTTCATTCATTAGTATATCCACGTAATAATGCAGCAGAGTAGTACTCTGATCTGCTCCTGCCCAATTATCATAAGAGCCCAAATTGTTTTCGAGGGCAAAAACCTTTGGGTGGGGATGGAATGTAAGAGAGGGGGATTTAATAATGGGAAAATACTAGCTACACTGGCTGGTATATAAGGTGTTAGGGACTTGAATTTTGGACTATCAAATAATAATACAAGTCTCCTTTCATCTTCACCTCTCTCTCCAAGCTTTCATGGCTTCTTCCTCTCTCTTTCTGTATTTCTCTCTCATTTTCTAGTTTTTCTCTCTCCTCGTCACTCTCTTTCTCTCTCTTCCTGCAGTATTTCTCTCTCTTCTGCACACTCTCTCTTTTCTTCTTCTCTCTCTCTCCTGTCTTCTTGACACTTGCCTTTTTCCTCAAAGCCCTCAGATTGCTACATGTAAATCTTATCATTCAAGTCTCCATGTAGAAAAGTTATCTTTACATTTATCTGATAAAGGTCCCATATCTAGTTGAGCAATCAATGCTAGTACCAAGTGTAGGGTCATCATTTTGACCACAAGAAAAAGGATTTCATCAAAGTCAATAACATGTTCCTACTTGAAACCCTTAGCTATCAATCTAGCCTTTTTCCTCAAAGCCCTTAGGTCGCTACATATAAATCTCATCATGCAAGTCTCCATGTAGAAAAGCTGTCTTGACATTTATTTGATAAAGATCCCAGATCTAGCTGAGTAATCAATGCTAGTACCAAGTGTAGGGTCATCATTTTGACCACAGGAAAAAGGATTTCATCAAAGTTAATAATATGTTGCTACTTGAAACCCTTAGCTATCAATCTAGCCTTTTTCCTCAAAGTCCTTAGGTTGCTACATATAAATCTCATCATGCAAGTCTCCATGTAGAAAATCTGTCTTTACATTTATCTGATAAAGGTCCCAGATCTAGCTAAGCAATCAATGCTAGTACCAAGTGTAGGGTCATCATTTTGACCACATGAAAAATGATTTCGTCAAAGTCAATAACATGTTCCTACTTGAAATCCTTAGCTATCAATCTAGCCTTATAAGCAGGTTTGGGCATCCGTGGATACTTTTTAACTGTAATACCCACTTGCATGGCAATGCCTTCTTGCCCTAGGCAAAGGAACCAAATCCCATGTATGGTTTGTCTCTGTAAGGAGTCAAAACTTTGATTATATAGCCATGGTCCATGAGTGGCTATCATCTCTATGCATGGCCTCATCATAAGAGAGAGGCTCACCTACATTTGTCACCATAACATAATCCATGGAGGGTGTAAAGCACTCATGCTAATGTCTATATCTAGTAGAGGGTCTCAAAACTAGCTAATTCTACACAATAGGTCGATCCTAGGCCATGAGAGCATCTACTGCTACTGCAAGTTGTCTAACTAGCTGTATGGGAGTAGAAGGCTCCTCCTAAAAAGATCACTCTACATATATCAACTATCTTCTCATGCTATTTATGCATCTTTTCCTCATGGAAACTATATCATGGCTATGAATAACCAAACGATCTTGCGGATACCATAGGTAATAGCCCATTTCACTTGCATCCCCATAACCAAGAAAGATCCATTTCATGGATTTAAAATCTAGCTTATTACACTTGTCCTTGGAAACATGGTAGAATTCCTTATAACCAAAGATGTGGAGATGAGTATATGAGGGAGGTTTCCTAGTCCATACGTTCTATGCAACTTGGCAATCAATAGAAGTGCAAGGGGACATGTTAATCAAGTGTATGGCAATAGTAACTACCTCAACCCAAAAGTGTTGTGGTAAGCTTGCATGCCTAATCATACTAGGGACTCTCTCCTAAATCGTCATGTTTATGTGTTTTGAAATATCATTTTGGGGAGGGGTGTAAGGGGCACTCAATTGATGCTTAATACCCCACTCATCGCAAAATTTCTCAAAAGATTTGGAGACATTCTCATTCCCATTGTATTAGGTATTTTAGTGTATACCTAGATTGGTTCTCAACAAGAGCAAGCCAATGCTAAAAGGCAAACAAGACATATGATTTCTACTTTAATAAGGTAAGCCTAGACTTATGTGAGTAATCATCAATGAAGCAGACAATGTACTTCATACCACTAGTGGACTAACAAGGCATGGGATCACATACATCTGAAAGTACAAGAGCCAAAGGCTCACCCATGCACTTCATGCCAGACTTCTTATGTGTACTATGTGTCTACTTGCCATATAAACAATGATCACAAGATTCAAAACACTTGTAGTCTAGGGATGGAAGATACTGTAAACTAGTAAGAATTTTCATTCCCTTCAAAAACATGTGCCCCCAAGGCAACAGTGCCAAAGAGATACATATATACTACAGCCACAACGAAAACATGGTTAACTAACCCAGATACAAGCAAGGGATAGAAGATACTAGATTTAGCACCATGTGCAATAACAAGATTTCCATGGTTAATCTTCCATGAGGAATCACTAAAAGAGACAAAATAACATGCATCATCCAAGGTGTCAACAGAGATAAGGCTCTTTGTGAGAGCCGGTACATATCATATATCATAAAGAGTGAATATGATGCTTAAACCTGCAGCTAGACATTACTAATACCAACTATCTCCAATACCAGGTGATTACCCAAACAAACAGATCTAGTCATATTGTAATGGGAGTGAAACCACTCTCTATGAGGGGGTCACATGAAAGGAAGCCCCTAAATCTATCAACCAACATTGAGTATATCCAAACAAAGCATTAGTCAACTTTAAAGCATCCACCAAGGAAGAGACTACCAATATAAGATCATCAGACACATTAGGTTGCACCACATTAATCTCCTCAATCTTGATGCTAGACTTGCTAGGCACAATGTTGCGATCATTATTTTTTTCCTACACTTCATCCTTTTCCTTTTCCTTGTGCTCACCTTTGTGCATTTTATGGCATTGTGGCCGAATATGACTTCATCCTTTTCCTTTTCCTTGTGCTCACCTTTGTGCATTTTATGGCATTATGGCCGAATATGACTTG
Organism: Lygodium microphyllum; assembly: GCF_053477565.2. Classification (NCBI taxonomy): domain Eukaryota; kingdom Viridiplantae; phylum Streptophyta; class Polypodiopsida; order Schizaeales; family Lygodiaceae; genus Lygodium; species Lygodium microphyllum. The sequence goes on along the minus strand of NW_028229779.1, from coordinate 18,736 downwards.
CTCTGACAAGTAAGATCAGACTTACATCCTATGGGACTTACTACGAGACTATCCATGTGTTTTAGACTAAGAGCTTTGAGAGTCTCTACCATGGTCATTTCCATCAAGCCAGCCTCTCATAGTCAATGCATGTGACGTACATGAAGCATCTTCATTCTTTCTATTCACCTCTTTTGTCAAGAGGACACCCTCACATCCTGAAATTTCAAGCCATCCTTTAAGGTGTTAGCACATAGAGTCATACAAAAAGTGTCCCACAACTCATGTAGAGTACCAAGTAGAAATAAAGAATGAAAATGATCTTTGAACTCAATCTCATGAGAAGCTAGATGGATAAGGATGGAGTGAAACAAGGTTCATCAACCATTTTAGCCAATACATTTGAGGTACAAAACTCTACTTATCATAAAGATTATTAATATATGTTCAAAGCTCATATGAAGTTTGATTGTCATCACAACATTGTAGTGAACTTGTTTAGAGAGTGATAAAATGATTGTGAACTTGCATAGCTCATCTAGTTTAGCCCAATCCCTAGTCTCAATGTTTTTGGTTTTGGCACTCTTATTTTTTAGTGGTCTAACCTATAATTTTTGCACTAAAACCTTTCATATATGGATATTTCAATAGCTATAGTTGGTTCCATCCAATTTTTCAATATTAAAGATAGCATTGTCATGAGAACCACCAGCCATAATGAGACTAAGAAAGTGCACAGAAGGACAAAATAGGCTCTATAATTTCTTGCAAATCAGTCCAAAGCCACTCCTAAATCAAGTTGTGAACAAGGAAGACTGCCAAGGTAATGAGCTGTCCACAAACTGCAATCAAGAAACTATCAAGTACAAGTGATGGTCCTCATAAAGAATGCACAGATCAGAATTGACAGACTACTATAATAAACTGCAACAATAGGTCAACAACCCACTTTGAGCAATAAAAATGAAGAACCCAAGAATAACTAGCACACTAAGACTATCACAATTGAAGTGTATTAAAAACCAACATGTAATAGGCATAGACATTATGCACAAAGTAGGTCTCAAGAGTAAATGAAGAGAACTGCCAAATGCATAATTCACTTAGCAAGGCTCAATACATAACCCAAGAGCATATAAATACCATTGACAACACCCTAACATACATAAGTACTGAATCCAAGCAAAGATATCAAATCAGCCCACGATAGGGTAACTACATCTAATACATATCAAGAGAGCATGTACATGTCACAATGAGTCCCAATGTCTCACTATAATACACTCAAGCTCAACTATAAATATCAAGTGCTCTATGTAACATCCAAGTATCAACTAGCAGCTCCTACTAGAGAAAAAGTCAAATGCCAAACAAGCATAAGAATCTCAATACATCATGTGTGTGGCATCTAGACATCCAATATCCATATGACAAACATCTAGAAGCATGGAATCCAAGTAGTCAATAAAGCTCTTACTATGGCATCCGAGTAGCATCCATAACAGTGAATGACAGCCTATGTTAATAGATTCAAGCTCCAATCTTAGCTCAATAGCATGTTAGGGGCACAATCAAGAATGTAAGATCAATGTTATATCCTAGTGTAGCATCCAAAGTGCTCGGGAAGCATCCAATGATAACAATAGGCATATAATTTTCCTAGATAAATGACATCCAGCCCTCTTATTACAACAATGAAAGTCTTTGCGAAAAGTTATCCTAATGCTTGCTCAAATTAGTTCAATAATATCTCACATCAAAGCCATATCATCCCCCAAGTATCTCGCATCAATACATGTGCTTAATGAGCTCCAAGCATTGAAGTAAACCCTCTCGGACTTGTGTAACAATAGGTTTACTACTGTATATAGTAGATAGTAGAGAGTATGGAGCTCAAATGGTGCCCAAAACTACAAGACAAGCATCGAGGAAGAGTCCACAAGGATTGCCAAGTGATAGGAGCAATGCCACAAGCTAGAATGAGGTGGGATGAAGCAATAGAGAGAGCAGGATGGCCAGGTGCAAATCACACTCCTATTGGCCTTAATGGAGCCTTAGACAAGGCCCAAGAACCCAAGGAAGGTCTTGGAGAAGGTACAAACGAACCTTGAAGCAATAAAGGTCAATGATCTCCTCGAATGGAAGGGGCCATGGCTGCCATTGAAGAAGAGTCGAGGCTTTAAAGTCTAGGCTAAAGTAAGCTAAAGGGAAAGAGCTCCTCAATCTCAACTATGATACCAATTGAAGGGAGTGAGCCCTACGTGGGAGCCCATGAGTGAAAGTAAGAGCTATGGTGGAAGGAGCAAGAGACTCAGGATGTGGAAACTCTAATAGTCATAATGTGCGATTGGCCTTCCCTTATTCAAATCACTGAAAGAATAAAGAATGAAGTGACAGTGATCGGCATCTGCCACCTGTAGTGTATAGGTGTGTGGGTACGGTTAGTGTAGCTAATAAATGGGCAACTAGACATAGGTGCCTTTACCCCCAACACTATGATTCATGTATCTTTGGGACATTTATGTTAGATAGTTTGCATGATAAATGTTAAAGACAACATTCATATTAGGTTCTATAAAAGAAAATAAGAAGTATTTCCATTCTATACATAATGATCATTAGCTTTGAATTTTTCGACTTAGATTAGGTAATTAAAATTTTAAAATATTGTTGGGAATAAGCCTACTTAGAACCAATAAGCCAGATATGGATTCCTTACACGTTCATTGGATTCAATTCTATATGATTAGTATTAATACTCAAATATTAGACCTTCACATATGTCAATGTGTTGTCCCACAATTTTGGTATAAATACACTTTTACAAACACTTTAAATCATTAAGCAAGCACTATCAAAGAATATATATAACCTAGGAATCTTTCCAAACAGTGTTCATTTTGAAACTTGGAACATATCCAATAGAGATTAAGAACAAGGGTAACTATGCTAGTAAAATCACACTTTACTTTTTGATAATTTTTTTATTTAGAGACTTATCAAATGAGAGTATGTACTGATATGTACCCAGCCCTAATTCCTAAAGAAGGGTAGTTTGGTAGTCATCTAGGGATTGACACCACCATATGAGCTATCTTTAAGCTTGCAAATTTAGGTGACTAGATGTTCCCTATGTCTACCTCACAAGGGAAGCATCCAGCCTCATCCCATGAGGATATATCTATGGGTTTCTAAAGACACAAATATGATCTCTAATAGCAACCTAGAGGTGTATTTTGTGAATTGTTAGAGGCCTGAGGTGGGCAAGCACCACACTTGGTTCAATGAGAGTGAGAAACAAGGGGGAGCTCATCTTCAACCCCTTTGCCTATAATGCATACTCTCACATCAACTCCCTAAAATGGTGCTTAACTATGAGTTCTAAGATTGACTCTAGGAAGACACAATTGTTGGTCTTTTCTTAAGTTTTTTCTTAAACCTTGCAGAAAGCCCACCAACCAACTAACCAAGTCCAACCAACTGTAAGACAGTTTTGTCATCATCAAGAGATTGTCCACCTACTTCCATAAGTGTCATGGCATGTTTTGGTGATTCAAGCAAGCATGCTACCATGCTATGATGACATAAACAAATAGCGCTAATAATTTATCTTACATAGGGCTCATTGGTATGCCTTTTTGATACAAACACTAAGAAATCCATTCTAAAAACATATCTATTTAGATTTATTCTCATATATATAACCCACTTAATAGAGCAAACCAACCCATAAAATGGGTTGCCATCCTTGCCATATTTATCTTGGCCTTCCAACACTCAATCACATTGGGCTCGTATAGATTTCCTTCCCTAGGACTGGGATCAAGATCATAACTCAAACCAAAGCCTTGCTAGTTCTCACCCATCTTAAGGGAGAAACTTCTTATATGGGAGACTAAACATAACTAAGCAGTGGTCGGTTGCCTTAGGTAGTATATATACACTTCGAGTGAAGAGTATCCCAGGCAGCCCTAGGGATGGCATTACATCTCATTCCCATCCGACTTTTGAAGCCACAGACATAAAATGTATCATTCTTCTCATACTTCATTGCAACCACAATCAATTTCTAATTTTCTTAAAACTATTCTTTTAAAGCAAGGTTTAACTAAAATTTTCAATAAGTTGAAATCATCTAATAGAAATTTCCCTATGATTTTTCAACTTATCATTATAAATATAATTCAAAACAAAATTTAACTTCATGCACATGAACATGCTTTTAACATTCCGATGTCATGAGAGTTTAAGTCCATGGTATGAAACAGAACCCATATCATCTTGATTAGTTCAATAGAATGCACATAGTGCATATTAAGATAGAAATTCCAAGATGGTTTATTCACTGCATTGACTTAACTATGAGTGCAATGACAAGTGTTGAACATGACTAGAAGAGGATGAAGTAAAAAACCAATTTGGAACCTAGGCAAGTGGCAATTTGCATGTGGCTTGAGTTAGGTGTAAAAAAGGGACTTTAATGACTATCTTTGGGAGCATTTGAAAGGGTTGAATCAAATTGTATGCTGAGGGAGATTGTTCACGTTGGATATCCAGTGCAAAAAATACAAGGATAGAGGGTGCATGATTAACATGAGAAAAGGGGGGGGGGGTTGCATGGATGTTATGGATCTAGAATACTCAAGCTTCTTGATGACATGTCAAGGCTCAATCTCCTTCACACCTTCATGCATGGTATGTGAGATAAAAAGAGGAGATTCGGGATTGCTATAGAGGGTGTTTGGGTAGCCAAGAATAGATCATGAGTGCTGTAGCTATTCCTCTTCAAGGAATTTCTTTCTTTATAACTCAAGAACATGGTTGAATATTCCCTATCCTTTAGGGATGAGTTTTGGCTATCACAAGAGGGATTTTAAGCTTCATTGGGCTATAAATAATAGGGTATATTAGTGAAAATAATATGGCAACTTGCTATCCATAGAGTTTTTGAGCTTTAACAGTGGCTCCAAGACCGTCTCTTGGGTGCATATCACTTTCTATCATTTGGAAATGCTTTGTACTTGTCTAAGGCCAAGTTTTAGGAGGATTTGGAGTAGCATATAAGCCATGGTAGGTGCTACCTCATGCCACGTGGATGCATGAATAAATCGTGAATTTTAAAGCCTATGTAAATGCTTAGAGCTTATGTACAATAGGGACTTGATTTATGCCAAAGTATTTTATGAGCTCTTGACTCAAAGGGTTTGGGCAATCATCCTATCATAAGGGTCAAAAGGCTATGATTTGGCTTCAATTGGTATGTTTAGGCTTTGTTAATTCATAAAGTATCTTTCTTTTTATTCTTTCTCTCCCTACTCTTTGCATCTCTTATGTCATAAACCCCTATGGTTAGGCCTTTAATCCTATATGCTCTAACACTGTGCATGTGCATGCACTTAATTTTCCATTTTTGTATGCAAAGTGTACTTTACTATTACGTGCACATGAATGCACTTTAATAGTATAACAAGGAATCTAAGCTATTCCTCTTTTGAAAAGAACTACGAAATAATGAAGTTTGTGCATTTATCCCTTCGCCTAAGTTTTTTATTTAAAAAATAACATCATCTACAAAAATATTTTTTTTAAAGAATTTAACTTTAAGCTATGAAGAAATGATAATAATATTTTCTATTGACAATTTAATGTCTTGAATGAACAACTATCTTAGAAGTTTAATGCAAATTTTCCTAAGTTTTTTTTCTATATAAAAGTATCAACTTCCTTTATACTATAAATATTCTTAAGAATTTGAACTAATTTTCTAATCACAGTAAGTTTTGTGTTTATCAATCTAATTATAATATTCCTAGTTTTAGTTATCTTTTAATGAAATTAATCCTCAGTTTTAAGCTAGTTTATTTGATTTTGATTTTGATTTTTATTTTTGAACATATTAATTTCTAAAACTTTTGGTATTATTTTGACTATATTTTTAGATTAAGAAGTTTATGAAGGTAAGGATGATAAGATGCTCACTATTTTATTATTTAAAATTAGTCTTAAAATTACTTTTTTATTGAGAGAATTAAAAATTTAAAAATAACATGATTTAATTGAAAGATAAAATAAAATAGTATACCTTGACAGTTGAATTCTGAACATCACTGTTGGTCACGAGGCCACAAATTACAATGGATTGTAAGGTCTCAAGTGTGTCTCGGCCCTCGAGAGGTTCTCGGCCTTCACTGATCCCCGGGTATGAATGGGATTTATGAAAAGGGAAATCTATAAAAAGTATTCACCTTAACTTTTTACAAAAAAAAAAAAACGATAAGAAATCGAAAATAGGCTGCGTCGTCCAACAAATCAGACACGGCCACCCCTTCATCAGTCGCAACACCGTCTTCGTTCCGTTTCAAATGATCAGCACCGCTCGATCCAAAATCACTTGCCATTTGTTGATGAGGCCGATGCCACCACTCGTCCAGAAACTCCAACCAAGCACGCAATCATAAACCATTATCATTAGCCTTAGCTCTAAAGGCTATACATCCTTAGAGCCAAAGGCTTAGGCGGCTGGTCATTTTAACCCTACCTGCAAGTTGTCGAAAATTAAATTCAAAGAGAGAGAGAGAGAAGAAGAAGAAGAAGAAGAAGAAGAAGAAGATAAGAGGAGTGAGAATAAGAGAAGAAAAAGGGAAAAGTAGGAGAAAAGAGGAATTGAAGGAGAAGGAGAAGTAGAAGGGAGGAAGCAAAAAAATAAGGAAGATCCTCATAGGAGAAAAAGAAGAGTAAGAAGAGGTCATCATCAACAACCAAGAAGAGTAAGAAGAGGTCATCATCAACAACCTCGCAAGGAAACCCTACTCCAGCTTGCGGAAGTTTTGTCCACCCTCTTACCTCTAGCATCCATGGAGCGGCTCCTTATTCTCTCCGTAAGATCTCTGTCTCACAAGTAACCCTCCTAGCTGCTCAAGGTTTCCAATTAAGACTAGCAAAGCTCAGAAGTACGAGGACTCTCTATTTGCGATGGCCTCCAAAGAGACAATACTCTAGAGCAAGGAGTGCAGGAGTTACAAATGTAGTCGTGAACATGAACAACACACTATCGCACACAACACAAAACTAGGTTTCTTTGTAGAATTAATGTTCATTTAATACACAGATTAGGAAAGTAAGTAAAAGATTTCTAAATATTTGACAAAGAATTTATAGCTTAACAAACATGCAAAAATAGAAACTCAACATGAAAATTAATGTTAGAGTAGGAACTATTGAATTAGACTTTAGCTTTTGAAAGGAAGGGTAAATTACAAAACATCATAACACATCAAATTAAATCATACTTTAATTGCATGTAAGAAAAGTGTATCAAATAAATTATACAAACATAAATAAATATTTTATTGGCATTTAAAAATTATATAAATATAGAGAAATATTTTTCTTGGTATTTAGGAATCATGTAAGTGAATTAAGTAATTAAAGTAGGCCATTAAATTCGTCAAATTGAAGTACAATATTTAATATAGAAATTATGACTATTATTAATTAAGTTGAACTTATTAAATTGCATATATAGCCATTAGAAATTATTGAATGGCATAAGTGGCTATTAGAACCTATGATATTCAAATCAATCCACTTTGCCAACATGATAAAGTGAAGTACAAACCCTAGTTCATGATGCAACTGAAAAGTTGATATCATTCATCGAGATTCCAAGGTCTCAACTTAGTTTCCACAAATTAAGACAAACTCTAACAATTTTCCAACACATAGAAATCTAGAAAAATGGTTAGGACTCATAATAAGGTCAAGCAATCCAACTAAGGAAACTGGGAGAAATCCAAGAAGTAGATAAGACCAAGTTAGAAAGAATTGTCACTAAGTTAAAACCTTACTCTGATTGTCGCCCTATTTTGTGTAAAAATATTGCTTGAAAAAGAAATACTTGTGCTTGCAAAAGGTGCACACAAGTTTATTTAATGTACTTAGGAAGTTTGACTAAATTGATGAAAACCCTAATGTATCAAATTTACCATAGGATAAAAGAAAAGCATGCTAGACCTTCCCCAAGGCTCCCCTAAGGCTAGCTACAAATCCCTTTACCACAATGAGAATTGATTGTGCTACCTCGGAGAGCTTAGATCTCGACCTCAATGGTAAGAGATCACTTCGTAGGGGGATCCTTCGGTAGGAGGAGTTGAGGGTGCCAAGGAGGCTTAGGCCAAAAAACTCTTAGACTCCTAGGAATCATCCAAATATTGTATGAGGCCCCCGGTACTAGTTAGGGAGAAAATCTTGGTAAAATAAAGGCATTCGGGTCATTCTTCTGTATGGATGAAAGGTGAACACTTCTATAAGATTCTCTATTAAATTTTTAAAAAAATTCAAAGGATTTTTTAAATTATTTGTGTGTTGTGACTTAAGTTACATGAAGGAACATAGTGGTTAAAAGGGACTAATTAAGAAAGTTGATTTTATGTGTACAACATGAATATGTTAGGTAACTCGATAACTAAAACTACCCAATTGAGGGAAATGGGAGGGCATGATTCCTGAGACAAATCCACCCTAAGGTAGGGTGGCCTCAATAAGTTGAGAGCTTCTTAGAATTTGATACGTTGTAGTATAGAAAATACTAACCGCATAGAACCAATAAGAACTTTGACTCTATATCATTTTAAGGGAAGGGAGTGAGACTTTGCCTTGTGGACAGAAGCATCAACGTACCCATACTTTCCCTCGTTTCTCACTCTCCTTGAACCAAGTGTGATATGAGTCAACTTCAATTCGAGCAATCTAGCACAAGCATATGCTAAAAAACTAATGCTAGTTAATCTGATAGGAGACCTTAGTTAACTTAGAACCCAAAAATTCAAGTTGACTCTCATGGGAACGGTCAAGACCTTGCATTGTGAAGTGGACTTGAGAGAGTCTAGGCAACAAATCTCATGTTATCGAAAGAGTATCGAGCAGCATCACCTAGAAAATCCTCTTAATGGACTACTAAATCGTACTGCTAATTAGGTACATCACACTTGGTATTAGAGCAAAAACTAAACTAATGCATGGAAAATTTTGTTTATAATCTTGTTTAAGAAAACGTTCAATGTAAATATGATTCGCCCTCTAATAATCGATGGAATCTCTCTCAAAATAATGAAAATATGTGAAAGTTCTTAGTGTTTCGAGCAATGTTTACCTTCGTGATTCATTTCCTTGATTTTGATTGGTGGGATTGCTTCATGAGAATCTTGGAGCGTATGTATAACCCTTTGCCACTGTATTCGCAGTGTCGATGGACATGAAGCAAAGACTATTACTTCATCAATGTCGATCGACTTGCCTATATTCAGAACAATCTTAAAACAATCAAGTGAATGGAGGACCTTAAGTTGGTCAAGCTATTTATCTTGAAAGAGTCGCGCCTAAATCCCATCCTCAACATAGACAAAGAACGAATTCGCCAAAACCATTACCTTTATGACGACCAAGTCCTCCACATTCTCCTAGTCGAGTGCATTGCTATTTTAGGGCGCTCATGTCGCAATGACTATTGTAAATATGGTTTCCCAAATCTCACGAGAAATATAAAGTCTTAAATATATTGATGAGCCTCCAACCTACAAAATTATGGATGTATTTGAGTTTCACAATTAGACTTGTTGTAAGCCAAAAATCTTCCTAGCTTGATCTCAATTATTTCTATTTGATGTAATAATGAAAATCGATTAGCACTATTGCAACTATGAATAACAAAAGAGTCTTGAAGTCTTTTAAGATTGTGCACCTCGTTCTAGACATTTGCTGTAAATTTAAAAATCTTGGATTCAATTATTTGAAAACCTTAGAGAGATATGAAAGTTGTAAGCATACAAAACGTACATCTAATCTTGCAAATGTTAACAAAACCAAGGAATTATGCCTTTCATGCCTATGCTTACCCCAGCGAAAGTGCAAAAGAAGAAATTCCTTCTCAGGCAAATCAAACCACTAGAGTTTGATGGCAAAGGAAAGGATGTTGAGTCTAAAGAAAAAATTTAAATTGAACCTATGGAGGGTTGCTTTGCTACTGTAGGCAATTGCCCCTCCTAATCAAGCAATGATAGCTAAGCTAAAGTCGATGTGCGAAGCTTGGCTTTGGTGGAAGCACGCAAGGACCAACGGGTTGTGGAAGCGACCATTAATTGGAAAAAGTTATACACCATCGATACCTCCCATTGGCATACTGCACATTAAAAATGAATGATTTCTTTAGTTTGAAGCAATCTTAACTGAGTTTGGAAGCCTATTATTCTAGATTTATATCCCTTTTAAAGTATGCCCTGCCCATGGACATCACTTAGTAGGTGTCAAAGTTTTTCCATGGATTAAACCCTCCATTGGACACCCGTCTCAAAGTAATATGCCCATCTTACTTACAAGATGCATTAATTTGAGCAAGGCCCATTATCCAAGAGTTACAAACAACATCCAAGAGTGGCAAATTTTGGGAATAGAGTTCTCCATACAAAGGACCATGAGGATATGTCAAAGGATCCAAGGACAATTCCAGACTAGTCAAAAGAAGAAGGCCAATGCAAATGCAGTTGGAAGCTTTATACATGCGGTGGGAAACAAGGAGCCACCAAGATATTTTCATTACAACAAACTTGGCCACTTCAAAAGGCAATGTCCAAAGTTAGGCCAAGGGAAGGGACAAAGGAATAGACGAAGGTGCATACCCCACTTTAGATGTGGATATGGAAAGAGTAATAGCATATGCTACTCTCAACAAGAAGAGCCCAAATCGCTAGTTCGCAATGATCCAGACTCTTGTAACCTATCGAGGTAAAACCTTTAAGATTTTGATTTTTTGTGAAAGCACCCACTTATTTATCTCACCGAAGTGTGCAAAAAGGATAGGAATAGACATTGTATGTGCATCTAAGTTGTTAGTAGAATTAGCAAATGGGAAAGAAGCAACTTTTTCTCAATAATGTAGAAGATAAGAATTTAACTTAGGAGGCAATATTTCCAACATGGGGTTCAGAGTTATGAATCTAGGAGCTTACAATTGTTTGCTAGGGGATGGATTGGTTAATCCCAAATGACACTCATATTCATTGTGGGAAGAGTCAAATCACATTCCTAGATCAAAATGGAGAGTTAACAACCACTCAAGGAGAAGCCAAAAACCCTAGAATCCAAATATCAAAGCCTTCTTGAATCATGAAGGGGCTAAGAAAATGACTACCTATCTACAAACTTAATAAGATTGAGCAAGGAAAGGAAGTTGAAGAAGAACCATCCTAGTTAAAGGAATAGATGTATTCCTTGAAGATCTTATAAAAATTTCTCCACCAAGACAAGTTTACCATGAGGTTAAGCTAACACTAGCAGCAACAAAGTGACCCTATCATATGTCCATTCCAAAAGCCAATGAGTTAAAAGAACAACTCAAGCAACTCTTGAACCAAGGATACATCATGCCAAGTAATTCACCTTGGGGAACCCCAATGCTATTCCAAAAGAAGACAGACGGAACTCTCCATCTCTGCATCAACTATCGTGGAATGAACCGGGTGATGATTAAGAACAAGTATCAAATTCCAAGAATAGAAAAATTACTTGATAATCTCCAAGGTGATCTTTTCAAAAATTGATGTAAGATCAAGCTATTACTAGATAAGGATCAAAGAAGAAGACATTCCAAAAACTGTATTTAACACAAGGTATGCCATTAGTGAATTTATCGTGATGTCTTTTGGATTACCCAATGCGCCTGCAACCTTTAACAGGCTAATGCAAGACATCTTTTGGCCCTATCTTGATGACTTTGTCCTTGTCTTCTTCAATAACATTCTGACCTACTCAAAGAATAATGAGGATCATGAACCAAAACTTTGAGTTGTCCTTGAAACAATGAGGATGCACAAGCTTATGCCAAGAAGAAGAAATGTGCCTTCTTCAAGAGGCAGATTGAATACCTTGGATTTATAGTCTCTGATGAAGGGATTGCGATAGATCCTACAAAGGTTAAAGATGTGAAAGAATGGGCACCCCCAACAATGGTTAAGGAAGTTTAATTTTTTTTGGGCTTTACAAGATGGTACATGATTTTTATCAAGGACTATGCCTTGATTGATGCACCTTTAACTAATTTACTTAAGAAGTAGGTTGCCACAGTGTGGACTCTCACTGAACAATCTAGCTTTGAACAGCTTAAGCAAAGCTTGATCACAGCTCTTATCTTGATACTACCAGATTTGAGCTAAGAATTTGAAGTTCTCAGTGATGTGAGCTCTCTTGCATTAGGCTATGTACTCTTGCAAGAAGGCCATCCGATAGCATATTCTTCTAGGAAGCTGAAGATTCATGAGAAGAATTACACTACCCATGATCTAGAGTTACTTGCTATGATTCATACTCTCAAATTATGGAGACACTATTTTCTTGGCAGCAAGTTTACTTTAGTCATTGACCATAAGAGTCTCAAATGGATTTTCACTCAACCAGAAACTAAACATGAGGCCGCAGGATGGATTGAAGTCTTGTAAGAGTATGACTTTGAGATCAAGTACGTGCCAAGTAAGGAGAATGTCATTTGCAAATGCCCTAAGCCTCAAAGCTTTTCTCAACACCCTTATCTCAGAAGAAGCCTCCAAGGCAAGATCTCTAATAGTAATGGTGTCAATGCCAAGTAATCCAGTCATAGAAATGGCCAAAGAAGAAGTACGCAAGAATCAAAGGTATCAACTGTTGGGGGTAAAGGCGCCTTCGTCTAGCCACCTGTGTATTACTACACTGACAGTACCCGCCACTGCACATTGGAAGTGGTGGGCGCCCATCACAATCACTTATTCTTTATTCTTTTAGTGACAGTCACTGATAGTACCCACCACTGCACACTGCAGGTGGTGGGTGGCCGTCACAGTCACTTATTCTTTATTCTTTTAGTGGCAGTTTGAATAAAGGAAGGCCTGGCCACACATTGTGGTTGTTGGAGTTCCCACTTTGAGTTTCACTCTCTCTCTTGCTCTTGCTCTCCATCCACCATAGCTCTCACCGCCAAGCTTCTTCCTCCTGGGTTCCACTTCCCATTGGAGCTTGCCCGGCATTCTCTTCAACCCGGATTTGAAGAGCTTCAATGGCAGCCATGGCACCTTCATTTGTAGGTATGTTTTGATCTCCTGCCTCCTCCCCAATCTTCCAACCTTCCATTGGCACCTTCCAGGGCTGTGTCGGAGGCCCCTCAACATTGCCAAGTGCTCTAGAGCACTCTTGAAGACCCCTCAGCCCCCAGGAACAGCTAACGCAAAATGCAGTGCATTTTTAGGGGGCTGGGCTGATCTCCTCCTGGTATCTCTAGCTACTTCCCCAGCTTTCCGGCACTATTAGCAACCTTCCCGATCATTGTTGGACTCCCCAGCATTAATACTTGGCTCTCGGTGATCTATTCGAGTGCTTCCACCCCTCAACCATTGCTGTATACATAGTCCTAGGACTGTCAAAACATGGAAGCACTTGACATTTACTGTTTGATGCTTCTTGGCATTGCCCATTTGATGCCTATTGATGCCCGGTGATGCCTAGATGTTATGGGATGCTATGATTATGCTTTGGGACTGATTTGGAGTAGATTTGGGTACTGATTGAGCTTCATTTGACATTAAATATACTACTATAATACAGTGGATTGAAGCTCATTTACTTGGTGTATGCATTGGTTCTTGGATTCGGGGTGCTTACCGGAGATTTGAATGATCATACCGATGTATTTGGAGATTCTCAAATGCCTCTTTTTGCTTTCGGAATGCTTTTGAGCTTGGATTAGCCTCTTCCTTGGTCATCATTCACTGGCATTTGGTTGCAGTTGGCATGCTTTGGACCAGTTTATGCCTATTGTCACTGCTTGACATTTAGGCTTCTTGCATTTATGCTTTGGTCAGATATGGATGCCACTTGGTTTGCCCATGCTTGATAGTCACTTGGAGCTTTATCTTCAGATGTATTTGAGCATTTTGGACCTACTAGGCATTACATTTGGTTGTCAGTTACATGCTATTTGAATGCTTTCAGGCTTATGCTTTATGGGTCTGAGATAGCTTGGGATTTATGCTCTAGATGTACCCTACTGGGATTTGACATGTCTGATGCTATGTACTCGATGTATTAGAGCGTTTCTTGCTCTATTTGCATCTAATTTTACTTCTAGTGGGAGCCTCTTGGTATATTTGGATGTACACAGAGTCTTACTTACACTTGAGCTTGAGCTTGTGGGACATGTACATGCATTTGTTCTCTTGAGAGCTTTATGTCTGTAGTTAGTTTGTAGTGGGCTGATTTGATACGCCTATTGGGGTAGGCACCTATCTCTATCATAGGTTTATCAGTTTTGTATGCATCTTGGATTGTTATGCATTGAACTTCTTTCTCTATTAATTGTGCTTATGCTTGGTCTCTTCTCTTACCACAAGACCCATTACATGCATGAATTCTAGACCTATGAGATGTCTCTTGCCTGACAGGTTATTGGTTTGATAGTTCTTGGTACCTTCTTGCCCCTTTACACTCACTGTTGGATGTATCTTGCTACCTGGCAGTTGCAGTGACATATGTATCAATGATTGCTTCACTTTGGGATAGTTTTACATACTACTATTATTTATTCCAACAAGCTGAAATCTGCAGATTTCGAGCACTTCTATGAGGGTAATGCTTACTATTTGATGTTATCTTGGTCATATTTGGTGGATAGGTGCTTCTCTTGGTGATATCCACTCTTTCAGCCAATTTTAGTAGTGATTTTAGTGCATTTTTTGCTAATTATAGCAACCTGCAATTTTTCTTTTTTGCTTTGATTTGGGATAGTATGGCTGGTCATTTGAAAGACACAGCTCTTTTTAATATTGCCAAGTTGGATGGTTCCAACTATGGGTATTGGAAGTCCCACATATGGCAAGTTTTGGTGCAGAAGTTACAGATTAAACCCTTGCACTTCAAGGGAGTTAAACCCGAGGATATGGATGATGATGTTTGGATGGAAGTTGATGAGCTATGCAAGTCTACCATTATCTTGTCACTCTCAGAAGAGGTCCATCATAATGTTGTTGAAGATGAGAATCAGAGTGCATTGGATTTATGGGAGAAGATTCAGGAGCTTTATGCACAGCAGAGTCGTGCGTCATAGATGTATTGGCTGAAGCAGTTAATGGACCTTCGCATGAAGGAGGAGACATCCCTATCATCTCATTTTAGTCAGTTTCGTGCTATCATGAAGAATCTGTTGTCATAGGATATTGAGTTCAAAGACAACTTGCACCCGTTGTTTCTGCTTGGCACCTTGCTTGAATCATGGGATGTATTCCGTACTGCCATATGCACGAACAAGCTTGATGGGCTGAAAATCAAAGATGTTGAGAGTGCTTTATTGACTGAGGAAATCAACAGGAGAAACAATGATGCTTCCCGCTCTTCACATGCATTGACCGTTAGAGGTGGCAGACATGGTAGACATGATAATGATCATAAGGGCAGGGACTCTCAGAAGTCCAGGTCCAAGTCACATGGTCGCAGTAAGTCCTGTGGGATGGAAGTCTAATCTTACCTGTCATTATTGTGGGAAAGTAGGACATATTAGGCTGTAGTGGCATAAGATGCGCGATGATAAGCGCAATGAAAAGGGAAAAGAGAAAGTGTAGGAAAAGTCTTCTGAGCATAGTATTGTACCTCCAAAGTCCAGTGTGAAGATAGAAGAGGTTAATGTCATGCAGGCCACTGATTCAAATGAAGATTACATACTTGCAGCTTCTTCATGCGATGCCTTATAGGCTTTTGAGATACATTCTATGTATGCACAGTGCTGGCTCTTGGATTCGGGTGCATAATTTTATGTGACACCTTGTAGAGATTGGTTTCATACCTATCATACCATCTCTGGTTCTGTGCGTCTTGGTGATGACAGGTCTCTTGACATTGTGGGCATTGGAGATGTTAGGCTATAGTTTCTTTTTGGCAGTTCTTTTGTTTTACATGATGTACACCATGTATCTGCGTTGACTCGTAGCCTTATGTCAGCTGGACAGCTTGATGATGCAGGGTATTTTGTGTCTTTTGGAGACTCTGCATGGAAGATTACTCGTGGCAGGCTTGTGCTTGCAAGAGGTGCCAAGTTTGGCACCCTCTATCCCTTACTTGTATCTGGAGCTACCTTGGATCATGTTTTGTCTGTGGGTTCTATCCCCCATGTATCCCTCTGGCATGCTCGTTTGGGGCATATGTCCCTTAAAGGAATGAAAATGCTTAGTGCTTACAGTATCTTCCACCTTTTGACTCTTCGTATTTTGATTCTTGTGATCATTGTTTGTATGGCAAGCAGACTAGAAATACGCATAAAAAGTCTGGTAAGAAACGCATGGGTGAGCCCTTGGCTCTTGTGCACTCAGATGTATGTGGGCCCATGCCTTGTCAATCACTCAATGGGGCAAAGTACTTTTTTACTTTCATAGATGATTACTCACATAAGGTTTGGGCTTATCCCATAAAGAGAAAATTCGATGTCTTGGACACATTTCAGCGTTGGCTTGCATTAGCAGAGAACCAGTCTGGGAAAAGGCTAAAATGCCTAAGGTCAGATAATGGGGGCGAGTATGTATCACATGCTTTTGAGTAGTTTTGTGATGAGTGGGATATTAAGCATCAGTAGTTGACTGCCCCTTACACCCCACCCAAGAATGGTATGGCTAAACGCATGAATAGGACCATTCAAGAAAGGGTCTGTAGCATGCTTAACCAGACTGGCTTGCCACAACACTTTTGGGCTGAGGTAGTTACTACTGAAGTGCATCTCATTAACAGGTTGCCTAGTAGTGGCATTGACTTTCAGGTTGCAGAGGAGGTACGGGTAGGCAAGCCCCCCTCTTATGATCATTTGTGTGTCTTTGGATGTGAGGCATTCTGCCATGTGCCCAAGGACAAATGCAATAAGCTAGATCCTAAAAGTGTCAAACGCATTTTCATTGGCTATGGAAATGCAGGAGAGATGGGTTACCGTTTATGGGATCCACAGGCGTGGAAAGTGATCCATAGCCATGATGTCATCTTTCATGAGGAAAAAATGCATATGCAGCCTGAGAAAGTGGTTGAGGAATGCAGAGTTATCTTTTAGGAGGAGCCACCTGCGCCCGTTCAGCCCCCACGGCCAGCTAGATAGCGTGCAACATCACCTGATTCTCATGGCCCAGATGTTAAACATGCTGATGTTAGACATGGTGTCAGATAGTAGAGCCTAGGTTGAGGCGTTCTACTAGAGATAGACAACCTCCTGACCGTTTTGTGCCCTCTATGGATTATGTACTGGTTACAGATGCAGGAGAACCTCTCACTTATGATGAGGCAATGCACAGGGGTGATTGTCACTCTTGGGAGAGGGCTATGCAGTCTAAGCTTGACTTATTGCATAAGAATGAGACTTGGGATTTGGTTTCCTTGCCTCAAGGTAAGAAGGCTTTGCCATGCAAGTGGGTGTATAAGCTGAAAAGTACCCACGGACACCCCAAATCGGCATACAAGGCTTGATTGGTTGCTAAGGGCTTTAAGCAAGAGCATGGTGTTGACTTTAATGAATTCTTTTCTCCTGTGGTCAAGATGACCACCCTACGCTTAGACTTGACCTTGGTTGCACAGCTTGACCTGGACTTGCACCAATGGATGTCAAGATGGCTTTTTTACATGGGGACTTACATGATGAGATTTACATGGAGCAGCCTAAGGGCTTTGCAGACCCTAGCAGGGAATACCTAGTGTGCAAGCTAAAGAAGAGTCTATATGGCTTGAAGCAGACACCTAGGGAATGGTACCATAAGTTTGATTCATTCATGCAGTCTCACAGGGCTACAACTACAGTGTTGTGGATCCATGCTTGTACACGAAGAAAGCCCATGACGGTTCTTTACTGATTTTGGTACTCTATGTGGATGACATGCTTTTAGCAGGGATAGCTCATGAGGAGCTAGATGCTCTTAATGCCCATGTCAAGAAGAGCCTTGAGATGAAAGATCTGGGACAAGCCTCTCATATACTTGGTATGCGCATTACGCACGATAGATCTCATGGACTACTCTATCTGTCACAAAGGGAGTACATTCATAAAGTCCTTGAGCGCTTCCTTCCGTATGCGGGATGTTAAGCCTAGTTGTTGTCCATTACCTTCTCATGTGAAGGTTTCACCCGATTGTCCGCAAACAGATGAGCAAAGGGCCGAGATGGCCAAGATTCCCTATGTATCAGCCATGGGCAGTCTTATGTATGCCATGATAACCACCCGTCCAGATATTACTTTTATAGTTGGGGTTGTGGCACGTTATATGGCTACACCTGGCAAGAAACATTGGGATGCTGTGAAGGGTATCATGAGGTAAATGAAAGGCACATCAGATATGTGTCTTTGATATGGTAGCCAGGATATAAGAGTCGTGGGGTACAGTGACTCTGATTATGCAGGACATGCAGATAGTAGGAAGTCCACTTTTGGCTATGTGTTCACTTATGTTGGAGGTGCGATCTCTTAGATGTCCAGGGCACAGAAGTGTAGGGTCCTTTCTACTACAGAGGCCGAGTATATTGTAGCCATAGAGGCTTGCAAAGAGGCTATATGGTTAGGCCATTTGATTGAAGACCTTGGTATGACAAATGCTATGCCTACACTGCATTTGGATTCTATGAGTGCCATTCAGTTGGCAAAGAATCCAGTCTTCCATGCGAAGACGAAACATATTGAGGTGAGGTATCACTTCATTCGTGAGGTCTTTGAGGACAGGTCTGTTGA
>NW_028229778.1:0-82535 GCF_053477565.2 Lygodium microphyllum | reverse complement strand
TGAGGAAGAGTCTTTCTTGCTTGAAGCATGCACCTAGGGAATGGTACCACAAATTTGATGCATTCATGCAGTCACACAAGGCTACAGTCGTAGTGCTATAGATCCATGCTTGTACACAAAGAAAGCTCGTGATGGTTCATTATTTACTGATCTTGGTACTCTATGTGGACGACATGCTTTTAGGAAGGAAAGCTCATGATGAGCTAGATGCTCTTAAGGCTGAGCTCAAGAAGATCTTTGAGATGAAAGATCTAGGACAGGCCTCTCATATACTTGGTATGTGCATTACACGTGACAATTTGTAGGGACTACTCTATCTGTCTCACATAGAAGAAGTATATCCATAAAGTCCTTGAGCGCATATCTGTATGCAAGATGTGAAGCCTACTAGTTGTCCATTGCCTTCTCATGTGAAGGTATCACAAGCTGATTGTCCACAAACAAATGAGCAGAGGGCTGAGATGGTCAAGATTCCCTATGCATCCGCAGTGGGCAGTCTTATGTATGCCATGATAGCCACCCATCTAGATATTGCATTTGTAGTTGGTGTTGTGGCACGTTATATGGCTACACCTGGCAAGAGGCATTGGGATGCCGTGAAGGGTATCATGAAGTACCTAAATGGCACTGCTGATATGTGCATATGTCATGGTAGCTAGGATATATGAGTCATGGGATGCACTCACTCTGACTATATAGGACATGCAGATAGTAAGAAGTCCACTTATGACTATATATTCAATTTTGTTGGAGGTGTTGTTTCATAGATGTCTAGGGTGCAGAAATGCATGGCCCTTTCTACTACAAAGGCTGAGTATGTTGTAGCCATCGAGGCTTGCAAGGAGACCATTTGGGTGGGTCGTTTGGTTGCTAACCTTGGTATTGCAAATGCTATCTCTACATTGCATTCGGATTCTATGAGTGCTATCCAATTAGCCAAGAATCCGGCCTTCCATGCAAAGACGAAACACATTGAGGTGAGGCATCACTTCATTCGTGAGGTCATTGAGGATAGGTCTATTGACCTTGTCAATATCTCAACTAACCACAATCCTGCAGACTTGCTTGCGAAAAGCCTCTCTATTGAGTGATTTGCCTTCCTTGGAAGGTTGATGGGCGTTGGATGAGATGACATCTTTACTCATCCTATTGTATCTATATATATATTGTACTTTCTTTTCTTTTTTCTTTTCACCCCTCACTGAGGCAGATTCGCCTTTAAGTGGGAGGTTGTTGGGGGTAAAGGCACCTCTGCCTAGCCGCCCATGTATTACTACACTAACAATACCTTCACCTACACATTGCAGGCAGTTGGTGCCCATCATTGTCACTTCATTCTTTAATCTTTTAGTGGCATTTGAATAAAGGGAAGGCCGATCACACATTGTGACTGTTAGCCAGGGGAATGAGAGTGAACTCTATTGTATTTATCAAAGGTGGCCATAAATCCCAAAAAGCAAGGCAAATATTCAAATCCAAAGAAGAACATTAAGTGTACTCAACAAATGGGAAGCTGAACCTACATTTATTCTTGCTAGCATTTCGTTAACCCCATTTTGAGGGGGTGATAGCAAGTATAATTAGGGGGTTTCAATAACCCCCTTTCTCCTAGCCCCACTTGGGTGCAACTAAGCACTCCCTCTGCTAACTATGGGTACAAACCAATTGTAAAGTAAGTTGCATGTGATACCTTGCTTAAGCCTTATAATTGTGATAAGAGTCGAGCGATGCATAGGACTTGAGACCTAGGTGAGTCTAAAAAGTCCTAGTAAATGGACTTGAGAAACTAGTAGTTCACTTCTTGAAGCTCTAGGGTCCATCAATCAATCCTTTCGTCACGAGTGCACGTAGTCCTTGTGGTCCCTCCATTTTTAGAGGGACTACGTTGAACTCTCACAAGTTTCATTACGTGGCATCATATATATATATATATATATATATATATATATATATATAGGAAAACCTACTCATGATCTATGCATGTGTGGCATGATGCATGCGCCTAATGGATACGATACGAGCACCTTATGAGAATTGGGAAGTCGCTAAACTGTTTTGTAGAGAAGAAAGACGCGGTCTTACGCACGCCACGTTCACGTGCGGGACTGGCCGACTTTTCGGGTTTACGGGACCGTACCGTCCGTGACGAAGCGCAGCAATGAACAAGAAGCACCCCCCGGGCCCCGATCGATCAAGATTTCAAGCGCCTCATGGGCTGATGACGTGGCGCAGGCCCACACCCGGGCCCCGGCTGACGTGGCAGGGCGGTACCGACACCGTGGCAAAGGGAGGAGGCTCCCAAAGCCAGCAGGGCCTTTAGCCGGCGCCGCCCCCGTGAATGACGTGGCAGGGCCCGGGATCCAGACTCCAGTTGATAGAGACAACAGAATATTCGTCTGTGGAACCCGGGCCTCGTCGCCCCACAAAGGCCTACCCAGCTGGAATCTGGCCCTGGAATGTGACCCCTAAGAACCTTCATTTTCCCCTTCCAAGGAAAATCATCGTCCTTTCCTCTTTGCTTTTCGTCCTCCTCACGCACTTCACTGCTTTCACGTCACAAGGAACCCCCTTTTCTCGTGAAGTCTTTTTGGTTTCACATCAGGTTGCATTGCTTGCCCTTGCTTCTTTACTTTAGGACTTAGGTTGCATCGCTACATATTGAGAAACACACAAACCCTACGGGTAGTTGCACACCATGTGCCGGTCGCGGCGGCGGGCACTCATCTTTAGACATATATTTTGTATGCGAATTGAACAACAATGAATTGCAATAGCCCCACTTTTAACAAAATGACATACTAATCATTGGAGGTGGGGGTTTAAGTCCCAAAAAAAAAACACCACACACAAGGTTTTATAGGTGTAGCTATGTGACGTTTTTAAATTATCTTTTTTGTTTTTTTTTTTGGGCTAAACTTTAAAAGTAACAAAGGATACAATGCTTTTTTGTACAAAGGATACAATTTGACTATGACCTCAGACGTCACAAAAATGACGTCATTCACCCCCTCACTACCTTGAGGTCTCCTCCAGCTATAAACCCTCTTGTTGCTTGGAAGAACCCTCCTGCCTTGCCAAGCAATAGTGCAACTGTACACAGAAATTCACTTTGAAGCACAGGGAGTCTAACAAAGCAAGGGACACAAAGAGAGAGATTCGACAAAAATCGAGACATCGAAGGTACGCTCATGAGTATGTTTGTCTATTCTCTTGCGTATTATTCTTCTTTTTAATCTTCCTATGTAGTAGTTAATAGTTAATTATTAGTTGTAGTATTAATAGTTAGACTTATGTTAGTTAGACATATTAGTAGCATTTGTAGTTATAGTATTATTAGTTAGTTACTTAGAGTCATGTAGTATCAGTACTATTTGTAGTAGTTAATATATAATTAGCACTGAAACGAAAGGAAAATAAAACGATCTTTTGAACATATGGAAAAAATAAAAGCGTAACAATCTTTCAAACGTACTAGAAAAAACAAAATTGTATTTCTTTTGAACAAACTGCATATTTTGAATGGACGGGGGAATGGCACCTTCCCCCATAACTATTTAAATACGAAGAGACCTATGCCAACTCTTCGACATGGTATATAGCATGCTTTTTCATTTCATTTATTTTTTGAAGTATTGTTAATGTTTATTCATTTTAATTTTTATTGAATTTATTTATTTATTTGCATTACTATTAAGCAAAAATTTTGAAAATCACCATTCTTGCACATAAAAGAGATAAATTAGCTTTTTAATTTTTTAAAAAATATGTAATTATGAAGTATAGCATATTGTTTTCATGAACAAGTGTGGTGTAGTTGAATGATAAAAATGTATTGTTCTCATCAGCATCAATGTACGCTATGAAAAAACAAAGTCACATGGCATCCTTTAGGACTTCCAAAAAAAGAAAAACTATGGCATGTAGAAAAACATCAGTAAAACTCTTTGTTGCAACCGATATGGCATAGACAAATTCAAATCATCTTGGACAATAGAATGTGAAAGCATAATTGGAACAGTAATAATGTGTGCATCTTGTGGTATACTCATAATGCAACATCATGCTGTCATCTTGCAAAAGAACGATGCATCTATAGAAGAAATACAAGTAACAATGGCTTTGTCAAGTACTATTCTCATCCTTACATGCCAACAACACGGAGTCAACATGATGATAATGAAATGCTAACCATGTCTTGTGAACAAAGATAGAAACAAATACATGGTCTCATTGTTACCAGATTACACAAAACGGATTCTCAATGCAAAGCCATTACACCTTCAACTCTTGAGCAACATTGACACATCCATCTCGGTCTCCAAAACAACAACAACGATTGCAAATGGAACCTTGGACTGTCGATCAATTTTCAATAACCCTCTAATCTCTTGAATTATGCATCGCTTTCACAACCATCTACTAGAATTGACTTGTCTACATCTGACATTGCGGATGTGTTCACTTTCAACATGCTACATAATCCACTAATCCAAAAGTATATGGCTATAGCAGAACATCCACATCCAAGGACAGGGCTTTGCAACCTCACCAAGCAATCGATCGAAAGGATTCTAGAGCTCCATCATAAAAGCTCTCCATTTGACTTAAGGCTCTAAGCTGAACACGAGAATGAAAGAGGTTACAGTTTTCTCAATAATATAGTCGAGCCAAGTTGACGACATGCATTCTAAAGAGCTAATCAACACTAGTTCACATGCATCATATTACGGAATAATAACCATCTCGTAGAAAGAACAACTATGTTTAGGACGGATGGCTTGCGCTACAAGAAGCTTGCCTTGCCTAGATATCACCTTGGAAAATGTAGTGTTTCCATTCTTATTCCCACTTGGCCATGGTGCCTACGATGGTAACATCTATCTTAGTGAATACATCAAGATGCAGGCATCAACCTTGTTCTCTATATACACCTTACACAAGCCTTACATCTTGATTCCAGCTAAATAGGTTGTCTTGATCACAAACAACACAAGCACAACTTGCCTACAAAGGGATATTGACAACTACAAGCATGCAAACAAGAATGGTTCCAATGAGGAGGTCGTCAAGCACATCCTTCGCTATAGTGTTCCCGCTTCAATATCGGGATCCCCATCTTGGCACCAGTTCACAAGGAAGCTCAAAATCATTTTAACAATGTTAACTTCCACTCTTAGTTTTGAAACCTTAGCTTTGGTGTACATTGAGGTAGTGTGGAAATGTGTTGAAAGGATACTCAAGAGCTACTTATGGTCTCATGGAGACAAGGAGGGGTAGCATTACATCTCATGGGAACTTAATATATTGAAGAAAGAGGTAGGTAGAATTGGCTTTGGAGAAAGTTCATGAAAAGGCACACTGACCCATCATGGCCTTTCTTGAGCTGATGGAGAGTGACCAAAGCCATGGTCAACCATTTTGCAAGGTTGGATTTTTGACCCTGTTGCAGCCAATTTCGAAGCAAAGGCTATGACTCGGAAGGATGCCTTGCTTACCTGTGGTAAGAAGGTCAAAATCAAGGCCTTGGAGGTTGCCAAGTCCATCATCAATGTATGGAGGTGGTATCTAGCTGATTTAGAATGGCAAGGCCTTTGGATAGAAGGGGTTCCCTGCATTGTTTCAAAGCATTTAGTTTGTTCTAGGGCCTTTTGATTTGCCTAAGTCACCTACCTTCCATAAGTTGTAGTTATGCAATGCCATAATTTCAAAAGGGGTAAAATTTTGAGAAGACATCCTTGAAGCTTCTACTAGGTAGCTCATGATTCCACAAGATATAAGGACTGCCAAATGTTTAACTAGAGAGGGAGAAGGCTGGCACACCACTTTGGGTAGAATACTTGAGGAGTAGCCCACTTCTACTATAATTTCCAAAGACCACATTACTAAGTTTCTTAGAGTGGTGTTAAAAAAGAGACTTGAAAAGATTGTAAGAAAATTGAAACCCCCCTATTATTCAACTTTAAGGGGAAATGGAAACAAAAACTACATTTGGCTAGTGTTTTAACTTGGAATAGACATGTCACGAGGGCACTAAGGTCCACCTTCTTCTCAAGATCAAATTGCATGATTTGAAAACTACATTCAGGAAGTTTTCCTACCGAGGATAAACTTAATATGGAAATCTCTATCCCAACCTGTTTGCTATGCAAAGAAGTGATGAATCAATGACCCACATCTTTTGGGAATGCAAGGTGACAAGCTTTTTGGCCAACGCTTAGACATTAGATCAAAAGTGTAGGTTTTAATAAGTAGATAAACTAGAGACTCGATCCTCTTTGGGGCGACATGGAGCATGGATGAAGAGTCTGTCCAAGCTTGGAACGTTGGTAGCCACAACATATGACACTTCAAAAACTCTTAGTTGCTCAAGAGAGTCCTTTGGTGATTGTAAGATAGCAATGATAAGTGCCTTTGAAGGTAGAAGTAAGAAGGATTTGGTCTTCAAGTTTTTTTTTCTCTTTTTTTTTGGGAAGCTCAAAATGCAAAAGATGCCTCAAGGATACATCCAAGGTTTGAACTCATACACCCATGTACACACCCACACATTGAAACCACTCAGGCTACAAACCAGTTAGCATATTCAAGTTCTTTGCTAAAGCTCCCTCCAAAGCTTGATGCCCACACATGACATGATGAAAATATAAATGTTTTTACCATCTTTACTAGTACATTGGTTTGGGGTGAGGGGTGGGACTACTAACTCAAGTATGGAGAAGTTGCAACTCGTAACTACTTGGAAGGGCTACTCTTTTACCCTTGGGCCTTCAATGTCAAATTTTGTCAAGCTAGCCTTATGTGGGGGGGGGGGGGGGGCTTAAAGGGTAAGGGGCCCAAAACGGTAGCAACCCCTAAAAGAGTGTCATTTTTGGTAATCAATCGAGCCCCTTTTGTGAACCATTAGTGCACTTATGACATAAACATATTCACCTTATTTAAAAAACTCCACGGCACACAAAAGAAAAAGGAAAGGATTGAGAAGAGTTCCAAAGTTTCTCCTTAGTTCCTTGATGTCTTCATTTCTGCCACTTAGTCCCATTCTATGCATACAACTACCTAAACACCATTTCTACTTATGTATACCCTTCTAATCATAGAGCTACCCAAATAATTTGCCAAGTAGCCCAATTTTTGAATTGTTACACTCAAATGAATCCCAACTTCATCATTGCCTTGTCATGCTTTTCCTATCCTACCATGTCTCGATTATGCTAGTGAAAAGCATGCCTCTCTTCCAAATATCCTCTTGTCTCCCATATTTTATGCACTAATTTGCTATTGGACAAGCAAGGGTACAATTTTTGTTTAAATGGAGGAATCCGTGTGATATCTCTTGCATTTTGCCTCCTCAAGAAAGCAGTCAAATCATCTCAGCTCAATGTCCCACCATCGAAAAATAGACTGCCTAAATTCCCCAAACCAAAAGAAGAATTTCATGTTCCAAAAGATCATCCCATGGAACAACCACCAATCAAGAGGGTTCGATGTTGTGACTATGCTTTTTTTCTTGACTGAGGTATAATCTACCTTGATGGGCAGTTTATAGTAGCATTGTCTATAATGTAGCTTCTAATATTGTCTATTGTGTTTGGCAAGCCACCTTCCATTGACTATAGTGTTGAGCCTATCAGTATCGATCCTTCTCTATTGTGTTTTTAAACACATTGTATCTCTTACTCACTCCTCCATTGTGTTCTATAAATATATATATTGTCTCCTCCCCTCGTTGCAATGCCCAATAAGAGGACAAATGCATGAAGGTGACCCAAAAAGGCTATTTTTGCAGACTTGAAACTCATAAAATTACAACTCTCTACCCAAACCAACTCATTTGCAATATAAAATAACACATTCCCCTAAACCTGCAATTGAAAAAGCAGACCATCCACTCCATCACATAGCATCCAATCCAATGAGGCTCTTGCATTGCTTCTTCCATCTCCTCCCAAGTCCCATGCAAAGATTTCCTGCAAAAAAAGGAGGCAACAAACATGGTCTAACACTGATATGTTGAAGGCAATTGTAGGTCATGAGGAGGGCATGTCAATGAGGGAGTGTAGCAA
This sequence comes from Lygodium microphyllum, assembly GCF_053477565.2. Classification (NCBI taxonomy): domain Eukaryota; kingdom Viridiplantae; phylum Streptophyta; class Polypodiopsida; order Schizaeales; family Lygodiaceae; genus Lygodium; species Lygodium microphyllum. Next base: position 74,475 of record NW_028229778.1, on the reverse strand, counting down.
GCAATATGGAATGAGCATGATCTCATTGGGAAAGTAGATTAATGGTTGACCAAGGAAAAGAGGAAGGGTCCAACAACAATGTTGTGTGCTGAAGAAGAAAAAACCCTTGTTCATCGTTCATTTTGCATGCAAGATACTAGTCATGGGCATCTTTAAATACATTGAAGCTAAAAGCAGATGAGATAGCTCAATCTCGCAATACTCCATTTAGTGATGGCATCCTCGAAAAAAGTTGGTGGAACAGGTTTTGCAAATGGCACCAACAACTCACAATCCATGTATGTGAGAGCCTTGATAGGTCTCGTGCTACTGTTTTGTGACCTAAAGTGGTGAGAACATTTCATGATAATTTGGCAACTATGTATAATCAACCTCACTACCCCCTGAGAATATTTGGAATGCTAATGAGATGAGTGTGCAAGGTAGTGAAGACAGAGGGATGCAAGTGTTGGCAACAAAAGGATCCAAGAATGTATATGGCATGACCCTTGATAGTAGGGAGTTGTTAATTGTACCATGTTGTGTGAATGCTATTGGTTATGCATTGCCAAGGTACCATAGGTAAGAAGGCTATGCAAAACTATTTGGAGTGTGAAGAAGGGGCCATAATGTTAATGCAAAACATGGCATGGATGATCGAGCAGCTTTTTGAGGCATGGTTGGAGTATTTTATGGTGGTTGTCCCAAACCCACCCTCTCCTTCTTCCCAACATCTACTCATAGTGGATGGGCATGGTAGCTAGACAAGGCTTGAAGTTGTAGCAAAAGCAGAGGATGTTGGCTATCTATGTCCCATTCTAGGTCTTTGTCCAAAACCGGTTCTCTAGTCGAAATCTTTGTCCGTCGTTCCTCATTTGTCTTGTCTCCTTCGTTCACAATAGTTGCATGATGGTGGTGATTTGCGACTTGCTATATGTGATAAAAGGGCGAGAAAGGGGAACAAATCGTGTTGCAAGAAGTGGAAGGGCATTGCATGCATGCATGGCAAAGTGACACTTCATTGTTGGTAGTGGAAGTGCACTCTGCCTAGTGTGCAGTGGGCCATGATACGGCCACACGTAGGATAGTGAAGGGAGGGCACCCCTACCAAACTGAGGGTCAAAATCTCAATATGATTTTGTTTTAAAAATTGATTTTTAAATATTTTAAAGTTTGAATTGCATCTCTTTTTTTTTTCCATGCTGAGGGGCTGCCCACAGTCGCTAATTTGCCCAATCAAAGCGGACAAATTGGTTGGGTAGGGGTTTGGGGGGCAATTTCGGTAGCACTCTATTGGCTCCCTTACCAAGTGTAAAGTAGCTCCTGACTCTCTCGTGCCGGGGCGGGGAGGGGGCATTTTGGTGACACCCTTGCCCCCTTACCCAAGTACTTTAAAGTAGCTATGGACTTAGGATTTTTGTAAATGAGGGAGGGGGCTTACAATGTATAAAAGGAGCACCCCAAGGGCAGTATCCAAGGGCAGTATAAGGTTTAAGGTCTTCCCTTAAAAGGCAAAGGGAGACGGTTCGAGTGTTCTTACGTCGATGTATGTATGTAGCCAGGTAGGTTAAGCAGGCAGGCAGGCAGGCAGGCAGCAGGATCCGTAGTAGTCTCCTATTCTGTGGTGGGTAAAATAGAATGAATATGGAGGAAGATGAGAGGACGAGCAAGGAAGGGGAAGGGGAGGGGCGGAGGGGGGCATGCGAGCTGGCAGCGGAGCAGCTGACCGAGGAGGAGTACGCAAGCGTGGAGGAGGCGCTGAGGCGGCACCACGGGTTGGCCCCGGGGGCGGGGCAGTGCGTGTCGGCGGTGGTGCAGCGGGTGCGGGCGCCCGTGGAGGCGGTCTGGGCGGTGCTCCGCCGCTTCGACCGCCCCCAGGCCTACAAGCACTTCATCCGCAGCTGCGAGGTCAAGGAAGGCGACGGCCGCGGAGTCGGCAGCGTCCGCGAGGTCCGCGTCGTCTCTGGCCTGCCCGCCGCCAGCAGCCGCGAGCGCCTCGACGTCCTGGACGACGCTCGCCACGTGCTCGCCTTCCGCGTGCTGGGCGGCCAGCACCGCCTCCACAACTACCGCTCCACCACCTCCCTCACCCCACTGGGCGGCGGCGGGCACGTCACCCTCGTTGTCGAGTCGTACGTCGTCGACGTCCCCGACGGCAACACCCCCTCCGACACCCGCACCTTCGTCGACACCGTCGTCCGCTGCAACCTCCAGTCCCTCGCCCACGTGTCCGAGCGCGTCGCCCGCCACGCGGAGGCGGAGGCGGAGGCGGCGGCGGCGGCGCCTCCTCTGCTCTCGGGGGTATCCTCGCCGTTGCCGCCGCCCTCCGCTCCGGAATGAACGGCTGCGGTTTGGCCCCGTCACCCTCTCTAGCCGCCAATTACCCATCTTGTTCATCCGACGGATGGACGGCTGGGATTGCCGTCGAAAGAGAGGTAATGGAGCCGTCTTCGATCCTTCTTCTAATTCTGCTCTCACAGAATTTTAGGTATACTTGAAGAGATCTCTCCCCCCCCCCCCCCCACCCCCCGCCCGGCGCCGCCCGGGTGGATGTCTTCTTCCACTATCATATCTCTTTGATGGGCTCTGTGTACATCCCTCTCTCTCTCTCTCTCTCTCTCTCTCTCTCTCTCTCTCTCTCCCCGGTGGATGTCTTCTTGCATTATCATATACGTCTCTGTCTCCGCCTCCATCTCTCTCTCTCTCTCTCTCTCTCTCTCTCTCTCTCTCTGTGGATATCTTCTTCCACTGTGACAGAAACACAGAAAAATATCTTTCCCCCCCCGCGTCTCTTTTTTTTTTTTTAGCTGGAAAGATCCCCCCAACCTTTCTTGGCTTTCCCCATCGCCAATTCCTTTGTGCATCCTCGCAGCAGGACTCCAGCCGCTGTCATGGCTACTTCTTCGCTCCATCTCTTCTTTTACGCGGTCACCACCACCACCACCACTACTACTACTACTACTACTACTACTACTACTGTGACTACTACTACTACTACTACTACTGTGACTACTACTACTACTATATCCATCATCATTGGCAGCCATCGTGGCTATCATATGCGATATGGGCGTGCCAAAAAGCCTTTATTAAAGGCTGTCTCGGCTTGTACAATACTTAAAAAAGCACCTTTCTCCCTGAACACGGCTCTGCCTGTCTCCGGATGTGTCCCATTTTCACTCGTCTGTAGCTGGTAGTCGTCATGTGTCCACATCTCAGATGACGCGATGTACCTGAATTTACAGTTTAAAGACTTGAATTATCCATCGGAGAGGAAGGTTTTGTTGCGGAGGGGGGATTTGGAAAGAGAGCACCGTGCCGATGTGCCGTAGCGGTGGAAACAGCATATGGTATATCTAACAAAAAAGAGGGTTAAATGTCCTGCAGTAGCATTAGCATTAGCATTAGCATTAGCATAGAATTGTTAGCTACCTAACTAAAAGTGTTAGCATAGAATTGTTGGGCTATTTGCAAATCCTCTTTCTTGAGAAATAACAATCGAGCCATCAATTATATTTAGAAGGGGGATCTTTTCGGATTCATTTTTAGACTTAAACATTTGGAATTGTTCCTTTCTGGGACGATCCATCTTGCCTACCCACCATTCCTTGAGAGGAATTGCATGGATTTTGGCCTCCATATATTCTTCCTTTTTCAAGTCTTATCTTTTATGGTTTTTAGCTCTTCATGAACTTCCCCCCTTCTTAATTTGTTTTCTAGCGAGGTAGCTCCTCAATTCTCGGGAGGGTGCATGCCTATGGGCTCTCTTGATTTTGATGGCCTTAATTTCAACATCTCAAAGAAACTTATGGATTTATATGATCAAATGATGATTTTAGTGGCTAGTATTTGCCAATTGAAAAAAAATGTATATACTTCTTTTTTGAAAGTTAATCGGGTTGAGATCTTTTTGAGATTTTATATTTATCCACATTTCTAACATTATATATGAAGGTTATGAAGGCTCTTTTGTTATTTATGTGAAATAAAAATTTAAGGAAACCCATTAACTACACACCGATATTTATAAGTTTTAGAGTATATATAGAGATATTTGCCACATTATGTTTTACTTTAAAGAGAGAGAGAGAGAGAGAGAGAGAGAGAGAGAGAGAGAGAGAGAGAGAGAGAGAGAGAGAGAGATATGGAGCTTCTCCCCCTTCTAGTAAATAGGTCCATCAATCCTTGTAGGGTAACAAAATAAGCACCTATTTTGAGTTGTATAATTCCAACCTATGACTTACTTCCTTCCTCTACTACAACATCTAATAACAAATTAGATTTTTAGTAAAAGGGGCGTGGTAAAGGCATCCCATGGGGTTCTTTGTTGGGAGACAACTTCTTGTCAAGAGGGAGTCAAATCTACAATGGAAGATGGTCATTAAACGAGGATGGTTTATTTGCATGTTGGTAGTAGGGGGAGGTGCATCCTATTTTGAGCCATTAAGGGGTAATCTTAAATAATAGAGGGGGGCTACAATTGACCCATTTACTACAAATGTTGTGGGATAGCGTAGTTTGCCTTTGTGGTCACACATAATTAAATTTTGTTAGATTGGAATTTCTTTAACAATTGTTAAGTAGGCCAATACCAAAGATTGGTTTGTCCACCATTAACAATTCATCTAGCACATGTGTAAGGATCTATGCTAATAATTATGGGCTTTATGATGGCTCTCTACCTCCTTGTGGCTCTAATGTCTCTTATGCTCGTAGTACAAGGAATATTGTTGCTGTTGGGGAGATTGTGGGTATTGCAATTGCAACATTATTATGACAATCAACCATCACAGGGATAGCTTATGGATCATTCATGTATAAATACCACATTAAGAGAAATATGGACTCTCTTTTTGGTCCCTTAAGGGGTTTCTCTTACCTCTCCCTCTAAAAAGAGATTCCAAAATAATGTTATAATAAGAGATCTTCTACAATTAAGAAAATCTCATATTTGTATTTTTAATAGAATTTACCTATTATTTGATCCCCAAACTATAATGTAAGGTTACTTTTTCTCAAAATCCTCAATTTAAAAAATGTAATTTTATTTTCTCCAAAAACACAACTAATCATTAACATTCAACTTCTTAATATCGTTGTGACTTTTTAACATTAAAATATATTAGAATCATTCTCATTCTCACTTCTTAAAAGGATAGAAGTTAAAAAATGGTATAAGTTATTGTATATATCATATTTTAAGATCATTTTTTATCCAAATATACCTTTTTGACTGGAGAGTTTCCTTATAAATTTTAATCTCTTTTGGATAAGTATATAACCATTTCTAGGCATTTTTTCCTTCCCTTTGAAAGCCCTAATTTTATCCCCAATTTTGTGTACTCTTTGTTTTCCCTCCAAAATATGGTTTCTTGGCATACAAAATCTTTTGAAATAGCATTGAAGAGTGGTTTTGATGTCATTTGTTAAAATCAAATAATCTTTATCTACAACACTCTCTATACTACTACAAGCAATCTCCCTCTTCAACACAATATTATAAGCAATTAAGTGATAATGGATATATCTTATTTTTTAATCTTTGTGATGTTATTATTCTTCACAATTGTTGTTTAACCCTTAAGCAACAATTCATGTAGAGAGAGAGAGAGACAGAGAGAGAGAGAGAGAGAGAGAGAGAGAGAGAGAGAGAGAGAGAGAGAGAGAGAGAGATGGTAATGAAGACAATGAAGGATTGTATGGATTGGATACATATGTAGACTTGTAACACAAGCATCAACAAGGGTTCATCAAGGCTTAACAAATATGTTTATAAGATTACAAGGGTGTGTGTAGTCTTTGATGAAAAAAGATGGGATTGCCGGTTGACAAGGATATTGAGAATCAGAGCTTACAACAAGCAATGTCTGTCATTGAAGATGCTATGCATGCTACAGACGTAGAGAATATTGAGTTACAGTCTAAAATTATGGTGTTGGAGAATGAGAATAGAAACTTAAAGAGGAAGCTCATAAAAACTTTGGAGATCGGATTTGCTTTTAAGACCAAAGAAGCACGTCAGCGCATCCGATTAGTTAAATCAATTCACCAATAACCAAGGGAAGTAGACAATATCATAGATGGTGAATATATACTCAATCTATTATAATGAGAAATACAATATCATAGATCTATTACAATGAGAAATATATTTTCTCATATAGAGAATGTTACTATTGCTAAAGTCCTTAGCAACGACATAGTCAAAAATATATTGGAAAATCGTAAATTCAAGGATATTGTGGATAGTATCGTAAGAGAATGTCTTAGGGATGTAAAAAACTTGTTTACTGCTACAGATGCTCAAGGATCATGTGACAAGGTGGAACTGAGTTCTAAGTTATACAGTATACTCTATCAACAATTGGATACAAGTTTTAAGCAATCTTTAAGATTAAGCGAGTAGTGTATATGTCAAAAGCATTTCACGTGAAGAAGGCTCGAAAATAACTAAATGAGAAAGTTTTAGAACTGATTGGTGAGCCTACATATCTGGAGCACATGCACACATGTTGAAGAATGGTTCCAAAGAAGTTACCTTTGTATTGAATGTATCCAATAACTTTATATTGGATATAATAGGGTGTAGGTGGCTATGGTCAAGTTCTACAATATGTATGTGGAAGAATGTAGAGACATGTCCTCAAACTTGACGAGAGTGAGATTATCAAGGGGCAAAAACTTGAACGTGTGAGTATAACACTTATGAATCAAGCATTGGATCTCGATATCAATGAAAACCATCCTTTATACTTCAGTGTGCAATCAGAGAATTAAACTTGGTGGCTTGCAACATTTGAAGTACCAAAGAAGGACACGAAGTACTTCAAGTTTTTTTAAACCTCACTAATATACCCAATATTATTCAATAGAAAAATAATGGAGCAACTTTACAGGTTGAAGGATTTGGGGACTATTAAGTTGAATGGCATCTTGTAGGTGATTTAAAAACAATGAAGTGTATGTTTGGTTTATTGAATGCAATAAATCTAAAATTTCTATGTATATATTGTATGCAAACTAGGAATAGAAAGAAAGAAAGGCCTTGCCAAGTCAAGACAACAAGATGCTCCAACACGTGATTAGAAAGTCATAAGAAATGGAGTGCCAATCCCAATGGATTCAAACTAGCATCCTATTTTTAAAATAGCATTGACAAGGATTCACTTTTGCACATTGCATTGTTTGGTTATAATAATTGAGAAGCTAGTATATGAATATATATGCTTTGCATACAAGATGCAACCTGTGTCAGAAGTTGATGCTACATTCAGGAAGGTAGATCAAGTCCTCTCTGAAGTTGGATTGTAGGGGAGCCAAGTAGAAATAAAAAAGGACGAGAAAAAATCGGGCAAGAGTGGAAACATCCCTTGCAAACCATGCTTTGGCAGACCCAAGGCTAGGAAGTTTGTATCTCCACCTCGAGATAAGGAAGGCAATATACTTGTGAAACAACTAGAGAAGTATGCAGCATGGAAAAAGTTGGACCTTGCTATTCTAGATTGGAGCAATGGGGAAAAAAAACGAGGATTGCAAAGGCAAAAGTGTGGATACACCTAGATAGATTAGCAACTCTCTTACAAAAGTTGAGGTTAAGGGATGGTGATGCCAATATATTTAAAGAGACTTGCTAAAATTCACAACTCTATGGTGGAGGCATGGACTTCAAATAGCATAACACACTACATGGTAAGTATTGTCACCATTACAAAAGTATATCATCATTGTGAATTAGTTTGTGTTTCTAATCTCTCTTTCTTATGCAACATATACTTGAGACACATGGTCCATACTTTGCAGACTAAGGGAGTTTAATAGTATGGTCAACTCAAGGCATGGAATGATCTCACTGGCAAGCTCGTTGTGCTTTTCAAAAGGCAATTGATCATGGAGGTGGCATCAATGATTCTAGTTCGATGAGGCAATTATTCCAATGGTGGTATAGGATATTAGAGATATGATATGAGGGGAAAAAAAAAGTCCAAAACCTCTCAAGTAAAATCTATAAGTAGGCAATATATGAAGTGAGAAAAGCAAGATATGAAAACAACACAACTAGACAACGCCATGCAAAATGGTTGGCAACCCAAAAGAGAGATGGCAAGAAATGGAGATCTAGATAAAAAGTACAATTTTGATGCATTTAAAGTCTAAGAGAGAGTAAAAGTACTAAGGATATGACTCATCAATACTTTTATCTTAAACATGAGATGTCTTTAACACTCCTATCTTAATCTTTAAACAGTTTGTATATTTGAATGTGATTATAAGAGCATTTTGTAAATTTTATTTAAAACTTCAAAGGCTTGAACTATGTTTTTCAAAGTTTTGATATCAATTGCTTTATCTTTTGGGTCTATTAATCTTAAAACACACTTCTTGGGAGAAGAGACAATGTAACAATGCTTATCTTAGAGAGTGAAATTTAAGGTTATCTCTACTTGAGTCCTTTATTTGACTTGAGATACAAGATATTATTGGAACTTTTTAAAAATTAAATTTAAATGATGAAAAGTTGATTTTGAAATCCTAAGATAAAGATTTGAAAATTTCAAACCTTTGAATATTCACTAGCCTAGAGAGAGAGGGGTATGAGAGGGGGTAGCAGGAGACAAAGAGAGGGAGGGATAGGGTAGAGAGAGAGAGAGAGAGAGAGAGAGAGAAGTTCATTTATACTATAGTAAGTTTAAAAGTTTATTTATACTAAAGTAAACATTTATACTTTAAAAGTAATTTTAAAGTTCATTTATACTACAATAAGTTTAAAAGTTTTGTATTTAAGTCAAGTCTCTCCTTTCATTTTTTCCCATTACTCTTCACTCTACCCTCTATTTTCTATCCTACTTCATCACAACCATGGCATGCTCCAAGCTTCTTTATTAAGAAGACACACACAAGAGCAAGAGCTCTATACTCATTTGAATCTAGTGAGCGTACTATGAGTGATAATGGCCCCCTAGTGGCCATAAGAACGATGGTTCTACTATAGCTAATAATGGCGGTGCTATTGTGGCCAAAAATGGTGGCCCTAGTGTGGTCAATAATGATAGCCCATCTATGAAAGGGAAGTGGAACCCATGAGGAAAAAGCTTGGTGCTGAGAGCTATGGCGGATAGAGAGCAAGAGCAAGAGAGAGAGTGAAACTCAAAGTGAGAACTCCAACAACCACAATGTGTGGCCGGGCCTTCCTTTTATTCAAACTGTCACTAAAAGAATAAAGAATAAGTGACTGTGACAGGCGCTCGCCACCTGCAGTGTGCAATGGCAGGTACTATCAGTGTAGTAATATACGAGCGGCTAGGCAGAGGCACCTTTACCCCCAACAACCTCCCACTTAAATGTGAATCTAACCCAGTGAGAGAGAAAAGAAAAGAAAAGATAGTACAATATGTACACATGTACAACAGGATGAGGAAAATGACGTCATCTCATCCAACGCCTATCAATCTCCTGAGGAAGGCAAAGCACTTAATAGTGAGGCTCTTCGTGAGTAAGTATGCAGAATTCTGCTCAGTCGGAATCTTGACAAGGTCAACAAACCTATCCTCAACGACCTCACGAATGAAGTGGTACCTCACCTCAATATGTTTCGTCTTCACATGGAAGACCGGATTCTTGGCCAACTGAATGGCACTCATAGAATTTGAATGCAGTGTAGGCATAGCATTTGTCATGCCAAGGTCTGCAATCAAACGGCCTAACCAGATAGCCTCCTTGTAAGCCTTTATGGCTGCAATATACTCGACCTCTGTAATAGAAAGAGCCGTACACTTCTGCGCCTTGGACATCCAAGAGATAGCCCCTCCAGCATAAGTGAACACATAGCCAGAAGTGGACTTCCTACTATCTGCATGTCCTGCATAATCAGCATCAGTGTACCCCACGACTCCTATATCCTGGCTGCCATAGCAAATACACATATCTATTGTGCCCTTCAGGTACCTCATGATACCCCTTCACGGCATCCCAATGTTTCTTGCCAGGTGTAGCCATATAACGTGCCACAACCCCAATTGCAAAAGCAATATCTGGACGGGTGGCTATCATGGCATACATAAGACTACCCATGGCTAATGCATAGGAAATCTTGGCCATCTCGGCCCTCTATTCATCTGTCTACGGACAATCGGCCTGTGAAACCTTCACATGAGAAGGTAATGGATAGCCAATAGGCTTAACATCCTGCATACGAAAGCACCCAAGGACTTTATGAATATACTCCCTCTATGACAGATAGAGGAGTCCCTGAGATTTGTCGCATGTAATGCACATACCAAGTATGTGAGAGGCCTGCCCCAAATCTTTCATCTCAAAGCTCTTCTTGAGCTGAGCCTTAAGAGCATTTAGCTCCTCATGAGCTGTCCCTGCTAAAAGCATGTCATCCACATAGAGTACCAAAATCAGTAAAGAACCGTCACAGGCTTTCTTCGTGTACAAGCATGGATCCATAGCACTACGGTTGTAGCCCTATGAGTGCATGAATGCATCAAACTTATGGTACCATTCCCTAGGTGCTTGCTTCAAGCCATATAGACTCTTCTATAGCTTGCACACTAGGTGTTTCCTTTGCCAAGGTCGGCAAAGCCCATAGGCTGCTCCATGTAAATCTCATCGTGCAAGTCCCCATGTAAAAAAGTCGTCTTGACATCCATCTAGTATAAGTCCAGGTCAAGCTGTGCAACCAAGGCCAAGACTAAGCGTAGGGTGGTCCTCTTGACCACAGGGGAAAATACTTCATCAAAGTCAACACCATGCTCTTGCTTAAAACCCTTAGCAACCAATCGAGTCTTGTATGCCGGCTTGGGATGTCCAAGGGTACTTTTCAGCTTGTACACCCACTTGCATGGCAAAGCCTTCTTACCCTAAGGCAAGGAAACCAAATCCCAAGTCTGATTCTTATGCAATCAGTCAAGCTTAGACTGCATAGCCCTCTCCCAAGAGTGACAATCACCCCTATGCATAGCCTCATCATAAGTGAGAGACTCTCTTGCATCTGTAACTAGTACATAATCCATAGAGGGTGCAAAACGGTCAAGAGATCGTCTATCTCTAGTAGAAGGCCTCAACCCAGGCTCTGCTGCCTAACCGACATCTCGTCTAACATCAGCATGTCTAACATTTGGGCCATAAGCCTCAGGTGATGCTGCACGCTATCCAGCTGGCCGTGGAGCGGGCTGAATGAGAGCAGGTGGGCCCTCCTGAAAGATAACTTTGCATACCTCAACCACTTTCTCAGGCTGCATATGCATTTTGTCCTCATGAAAGATGGCATCATGGCTGCGGATCACTTTCCGCGCCTGCGGATCCCATAGATGGTAACCCATCTCTCTTGTATCTCCATAGCCAATGAAAATGCATTTGACACTTTTAGGATCCAGCTTATTGCATTTGTCCTTGGGCACATGGCAGAATGCCTCACATCCAAAGACATGCAAATGATCATAAGAGGGGGGACTTGCCTGCCCAGACCTCCTCTACAACCTGAAAGTCAATGCCACTGCTAGGCGACATGTTAATGAGATGCACTGCAGTAGTAACTACCTCAGTCGAAAAGTGCTGCAGTAAGCCAACCTGGCTAAGCATGCTACGGACCCTTTTCTGAATGGTCCTATTCATGCGTTCAACCATACCATTCTGAGGTGGGGTGTAAGGGGCGGTCAACTGATGCTTAATACCCTGTTCATCACAAAACTGCTCAAAAGCACGTGATACACACTCACCCCCATTATCTGACCTTAGGCATTTTAGCCTTTTCCCAGTAGACTGGTTTTCTGCTAATGCAAGTCAATGCTGAAATGTGTCTAAGACATCGAATTCTCTCTTTATGGGATAAGCCCAAACCTTACGTGAGTAATCATCTATGAAAGTAACAAAGTACTTTGCCCCACCAAGTGACTGACAGGGCATGGGTCCACATACATCTGAGTACACAAGAGCCAAGGGCTCACCCATGCATTTCTTACCAGACTTTTTATGCATATTTCTAGTCTGCCTGCCATACAAACAATGGTCACAAGAATCAAAATGCAAAGAGTCAAAAGGCAGAAGATACTGCAAAGCACGAAGCATTTTCATTCCTTTAAGGGACATATGCTCCAAACAAGCATGCCAGAGGGATACATGGGGAATAGAACCCACAGACAAAACATGATCCAAGGTAGCTCCAAATACAAGTAAGAGATAGAGGCTGCCAAACTTGGCACCTCTTGCAAGCACAAGCCTGCCACGAGTAATCTTCCATGCAAAGTCTCCAAAAGACACAAAATACCCTGCATCATCAAGCTGTCCAGGTGACATAAAGCTGCGAGTCAACGTAGGTACGTAGCGTACATCATGCAAAAAAAAACTTCTAGAAGGAAATTGCAGCCTAACACCTCCAATGCCCACAATGTCAAGAGACCTATCATCACCAAGACGCACAAAACCAGAGATGGTACGATAGGTATGAAACCAATCTCTACAAGGTGTCACATGAAATGACGCACCCGAATCCAAAATCCAGCACTACACATACATAGAATGTATCTCAGAAGCCTGTAAGGCATCGCATGAAGAAGCTGTATGTAATCTTCATCCGAATCAGTGGCATGCATGAGATTAACCTCTTCTATCTTCACACTGGACTTTGCAGGTACAATACTACACTTAGAAGACTTTTCTTGCACTTTCTCTTTTCCCTTTTCCTTGCGCTTATCATCGCGCATCTTATGGCACTGTGGCTTAATATGTCCTGCTTTCCCACAATAATGACATGTAAGATCAAACTTCTGTCCACGGGACTTACTGCGATCACGTGACTTGGACCTAGACTTCTAAGAGTCCCTACCCTTATGATCATTATCATGCCTGCCATGTCTGCCACCTCTAATGGTCAATGCATATGAAGAGCGGGAAGCATCATTGTTTCTCCTGTTGATTTCCTCAGTCAATATAAAAGCACTGTCAACATCTTTGATTTTCAGCCCATCAAGCTTGTTCGTGGATATGGCAGTACGGAAGACATCCTATGATTTAGGCAAGGTGCCAAGCAGAAACAACAAGTGCAAGTTATCTTTGAACACAATACCCTGTGACAACAGATTCTTCATGATAGCATGAAACTGACTAAAATGAGATGATAGGGATGTCCCCTCCTTCATGCGAAGGTCCATTAAATGCTTCAGCTAATACATCTGCTACGCAGGACTCTGCTGCGCATAAAGCTCCTGAATCTTCTCCCATGAATCCCATGCACTCTGATTCTCATTTTCAACAACATTAGGATGGACCTCTTCTGAGAGTGACAAGATAATGGTAGACTTGCATAGCTCATCAACTTCGATCCAAACATCATCATCCATATCCTCGGGTTTAACACCCTTGAAATGTAAGGGTTTAATCTGCAACTTCTGCACCAAAACCTGCCATATTTGGGACTTTCAATACCCATAGTTGGTACCATCCAACTTGGCAATGTTAAAGAGAGCTATGTCTTTCAGATGACCGGCCATACTATCCCAAATCAAAGCAAAAAAGTAAAATGTCAGGTTGCTGTAATTAGCAGAAAATGCATTAAAACCACTGCTAAAACTGACTGAAATAGTGGATAGCACCAAGAGAACCACCTATCCACCAAATATGACCAAGATAACATCAAACAGTAAGCATTACCCTCATAGAAGTACTCGAAATCTGTAGATTTCAGCTTGCTGGAATAAATGACAGTAGTATGTAAAACTGTCCCAAAGTGAAGCAATCACTGATACATATGTCACTGCAACTGCCAAGTAGCAAGATATATCCAACAGTGAGTGTCAAGGGGCAAGAAGATACCAAGAACTGTCAAACCAATAACCTATCAGGAAAGAGACATCTCATAGGTCTAGATATTTTGTGAAAATTTAAGTTTCCAATGTCGTACGTAGTTTAGTTGAGAATACATTCGACACTCAATTACGCATACTTGGTGATTTTTTTCTTAGTAAAGTATAATCTAGTTTATGTATTTTTAAAAAAATATTCAATCATCAATTTTATAAATTGGAATCCGGTGAAACTTCACCCATATGTCGAGCATCATAAGAACTCATGAAAACTAAAAAATTGGCCCCATCAGAAGCCTTTGGGACACCTGGTTGGAGGCTCACGTGTGGGGCCCTGTATCTAGGAAATCAGGGCCCCACACATGAGCCTCTGGCCAGGTATCCCAGAGGCTTCTGATGGGGCCTTTTTTTTGTGGTTGATGTATCCTAGAAGAGTCTATAGGTAAAATTTAAAGTCAATCTAATATTTGATAATATTTTTCTAAAATATGGATACTTTAATTCAAGTTTATGGATTTTTAAACATTTTAACTATAAGTTGAAAGTTTCACGTCATTTTATCCATTTGAGTTCTATGTTTCAAGTTCTCACTCCTAAAAGACATGGCATGCACACCAAGTAAGTGACTCGGAGATTTTCCCCTAGAACTCCTGCATAGAGATAATCTTCCTCTACTCCACCACAATACCACTATGCCACAATCGCAAGCATCAATGGAAGCTAGGTACAATGGCCCTTTGAGAGATTTGCCATTATAGAAGACCATGTACCTCTTGATACCAAAGGCTACATCCCAAAAGGTGGTGTAGGAGACAATACAGAACATACTGATTAGAAATAGCAATAGGCACTTCCTCGATAGTTCAAGTGTGGATCGACCTAATCGGTGGACTACCCAGGCCCTCCTTGCACTATAAGAAGTTGTTGAAGCCTTTCTCATTGACTTGTTCGGAGACTTGGTCTATGCAGTAGAGCATGTAAGAAGGGTCATCGTCACTGATAGGGATCTACGACAGATAGTGAGATTCCTTCGATGATGGAGGAATAGTCTTGGCAGAGAGCAGCAACAATATGGGTCTACTAATGAAACATCTATGGAATCTAGCTTCTGAAGTGATTTTGTAAAACCCTACTTGTATTGGATCCGTTGTAAATTGTAATGAATATAAATACAACTTTTTTGGTGCAACTTATTTTTTTAATTCCTTGTTATTTGTTTTATTTCTTTATTTAAATTATCCTTATGTGCCTTTGGATAAATAAATATTACACACGAATTTGATAAAGTGTTGTGTATTAAATTTAAATAACAAATCATGTTGTGTATAAATCCGACAAATAATCATTACATTCAAATACAAACAATAATAAATGACACGTATCACAAACTACATTGCATGCAAATCCAACATTGGTTTTCATTAATACAAGAGAAGATTACAAATTGCGTTACATTGTAAAAGAGACATCATTAGGTAGTAAGTGCATATAATCTATCATAGGCTTCTTGGAGCTAGGCTCCCCATGGTCAAAGTTGCTCTTTATCATAGGCAACAATACATTTTACCCTAGAAGTTCCTTCCTAATGACAGTGGGGTCTTCAACTCTAGTAACTATACTATGGGCCACCATGGAGAAAAGTGGGCTAGACCTAGTACTTGTAGAACATCAAAGAAACACTACTTTCTCCAAACTGGTGTTGGTTGGGATAGTCTTGAAGGGGCCAACCTTCGTCAATGCCCTCAACTTTAGGAAGTTCTCAATGAAAGCAGAAGAGCATATCTTATGAAATACTACTATGTTGTTAACAAGTTGACTAATGTACTCTTTCAATATCGAGTCTTGTATCCTTCCTTGGCCACCAGATCATCCACCTTACCTAGATGAAAACTCATCTATATAGATAATGTCCTACATCATCACATAAGTTTAATATCAAACTCACTATGCATGGAGTGTTATTAAAGATATATACTTTAGTTTTACATGCAAGTTTACCCATAGGGCCTCTAGGGCATGTGGACCCACAACAAATGCGAGCCTATAGGCAAATATAGGGCTCCTATAGGGACTCAATCCTAGTTAAATTTCATGTTGTGGGTCCACATGCCCTACAGGCCCTATGGGCGAAGTTGCATGCAAAACTGAAAACATTACCTTCTTCGTGTTATCTATCAGCTGCCGTACTAATGGAGCATTCAGATGAACTACTCCCACAATTAGGCTGTGGTGCACAGATCTGTCGCCGTATGCACGCGTAGTGAGCATCAGAAGGTCCCCAAGAACAAAAGAACTCTATTTTTTACACAAAAACCAGTGAAGAAAGCTTGCACGACATGAACAAGAGACCAATTGGGTGCAATCTCCCCCCATGCCTTATGTGAGCGCTCCACAAAGCATGTATTTAATATATTATTCATCTTCAAGCTCAAATAATAGCCCAATTTACAAAATAGCACGCTTTAGCTTTTGTGTTTTTTTTTGTGCCACTAAAGAATTAAAGCTATTGGGCACCCAAGAAGTCAGCCGGTACCCAAATACAATGTCCAATATAAATATTTAAATCGTGCATCCATGCACATACGAAAATAATAAATAAATATCAAGCACTTTAATAAATAAGCGCGACAAAATATAGGTGCCATGCTTAAGATATGCGCCCATAAAAAATTGATGATAATTTGAATACACGCTATCCTCCAATGCTTCCCAATGCCACCGCTACTCACTCTACATATCAACTGAAGCATTCACAATTGTTAGAAAAATAATACAATTAAACTGAAAAAAGTGAATACCTAGCAGTCTTCAACTACAGTGGCTATCATGGAATACATCAAACTATCCACGGCTGATGCACAAGGGATCTTGTCCATCTTGGCCTTCTACTCATCTATCTACGGACAATCTGCCTATGAAAACTTCACATAAGAACGTAATGGATAGCCAATAGGCTTCATGTCTTGCATGTGAAAACACTCAAGGACTTTATGAATGTACTTCCTTTGTGAGAGGTAGAGTAGTCCTTGATGCCTATCACGGTTAATGCGCATACCAAGAATGTGAGAGGCATGTCCCAAATCCTTCATCTCAAAGCTCTTCTTCAGCTAAGATTTAAGAGCATCCAGCTCATCATGAGCTTTCCTTGCTATCATCATATCATCCACATAAAGTACCAAAATAAGTAATGAGCCATCACGGGCTGTCTTTGTGTAAAGACACAGATCCATAGCGCTCTTGCTCTAGCCCTGTGATTGCATAAAGGCACAAACTTATGATACCACTTCCTAGATGCCTGCTTTAAGCCATAAAGACTTTTCTTCAACTTGCACACTAGGTGCTCCGTGCTAGGTTTTGCAAAGCCCTTAGGCTACTCCATGTATATCTCATCATGCAAATCCCCATGTAAGAATGCAATCTTGACATCCATCTGATACATGTCCAAGTCAAGCTATTCGACTAAGGCCAAAACCAAGCGTAGGGTGGTCATCTCGACCACAGGAGAAAAGACCATCAAAGTCAACTCCATGCTCTTGTTTGAAACCCTTAGCAACAAGTCTTGCCTTATAAGCTAGCTTGGGGTGTCTAGGGGTACTTTTCAACTTGTACACCCATTTGCATGGCAAAGCCTTCTTGCTGTTAGGCAATGCAACCAAATCCCAAGTCATATTCTTATGCAAGGAGTCCATCTTAGACTGCGTAGCCCTCTCCCAAGAGTGACTGTCACCCCTGCGCATAGCCTCCTCATAGGTGAGAGGCTCTCTTGCATCTATAACCAAGACATAATGCATCGAGGGCTCAAATCTATCAAATGGACATCTAGCTCTAGTAGACTGTCTCACTACAGGCTCTACTGCATGTCTAGCATCTTGTCCAACACCCTGGCCATGTGTACTAATTGATGTTGCAAGCTGTCCAACTGGTTATGCAGGAGCACGTGGCTCCTCCTGGAATATAACACAGCATATCTCTAGCACCTTCTCAGACTGCCTATGCATCTTGTCTTCATGGAAGACTACGTCATGGCTACGAATGATTTTCTGTGCCTGCGGATCCTAGAGATGGTAACCCATCTCGCTTGCATCTCCATAGCCAAGGAAAATGCATTTGATACTCTTAGGATCTAATCGATTCCGCTTGTCCTTGGGCACATGGCAGAATGCCTCAAATCTAAAGACACATAGATGCGCATAAGATGTAGGTTTCCCACAGTCCATACCTCCTCTGCAACCTGAAAATCCAAACCACTAGAAGGTGATTTATTGATGACATGCATAGCTATACTGACTGCCTCAACCCAAAAGCTTTGTGGTAGGCATGCATGGCTAAGCATACTGCATACATGCTCCTGGATGGTTCTATTCATATGCTCAGCCAAACCATTCTAGGGTGGGGTATAGGGGTGGTCAACTGATGCTTAATACCGCTCTTGTCACATAGCTGCTCAAAGGCACGTGACATGTATTCTCCCCCATTGTCAGTCCTAAGGCATTTCAGCCTATGCCTAGTCTGGTTCTCAACCAATGCAAGTCATCGTTGAAACAGAGCCAAGACATTTGGCTTAAGCTTAATGGGGCAAGCCCAGAATTCACGCAAAAATCATCAACGAACATCACAAAATACTTTGCACCACCAATAGACTGATAGGGCATGGGCCCATAGACATCCGAATGTACCAATGCCAAGGACTCACTCATGCATGTCCTACCAAACTTCTTATGTGTATTCCTAGTCTGTTTGCCATAAAGACAATGCTCACATGAATCAAAATATGCATAGTCAAGGGGTGGTAAGTATTGCAAACCAGAAAGCATTTTCATTCCCTTCAAGGACATATGGCCCAAATGGGCATGCCAAAGAGATACATGTGGGATGGAACTGATTGACAAAACATGGTCAATAGAGGACCCATCAACTATAAGAGGATAGAGGTTGCCAAGCCTAAGCACCTCTAGCAAGCACAAGTCTGCCAACGGGTGATCTTCCAGGCAGAATCTCCAAATGAAACATGAAATTGAAGCATCATCAAGCTGCCCTGCAGACATAAGACTACGTGTAAGTACAGGTGCATGATGTACATCCTGTAACAGAAAAGTAATGCCAGTAGAGAACTATAGCCGAGGGACATCCCCAATGCCAATAATAGCAAGTGACCTGTTATCACCTAAGTGAACTGAACTAGAGATAGTGCGATAGGAATGGAACCACTCACGGCATGGTGTAACATGAAATGAAACAATAGAATCCAAGAGCCAGCATTGCACATACATAGAGTGAACCTCGGTCAATGGCATAGCATCACAAGAACTAGCTGCAAGTATGTACTCCCCATCAGAGTCATCAATTTGCGTGACATTTATCTCCTTGATTTTCACACTGGATTTCATAGGTACCATGTTGTAATTAGAGGACTTTTTTTGCACTTTGTCTTTCCCCTTGTCTTTGCACTTCTCATTGTGCAACTCAGGACACTGTGGGTGTATATAATCCTTCTTGCCACAATGATGACATGTCACATTAGCATTTCTCCCACGAGACTTGCTGCATGACTTACCATGCAACTTAGACCTAGATTTCTGCGAGTCTCTGCCATGTCCATAACCACGGTCATTCGTTCTAGTAACATCTTTGCCTTTAATAGTCAAAGCATGCGACACACGAGAGCCATCCAAGTTCTTACGGTTGATCTCTTCCTATAGAAGAGCACTCTCTACATCAGGCAAGTTCAAAATAGTAGCAAGAGCACATAAGGCAGTGCGGAATATATCCCATGACTCACTCAGAGTCCCAAGCAAAAACAATGGAGTAACCTCATCTTTAAAGGTAATGCACCCTGTGATGTCAAGTTCTTGAGAATAGCATGGATCTACCTCAAATGAGCAGACATCGTCATATTCTCCTTCATGCGTAGGTCCATAAGTTGCTTTAGCCAATACATTTGACTTGCCGGACTTTTCTTGTCATAGAGGTTCTTGATCTTATCCCAAAGCTGCCAAGCACTCTGTGCTTCCTCAACCACATTGTAATGCACCTGTTCTTTCAGTGAGACACAAGATGAGGGTGGACTTGCATAACTCATCAAGCTCATCCCATTTGTCATCAGTCATAGTTTCATGCTACTCACCATGCATCCTTAGTGGCTTTATCTGTGATTTCTACACCAATACATACCAAACTTGGTTGTTCCAGTAGGCATAATTCGTACCATCAAGCTTACTGATGTTGAAGATAGCATTATCAGTGGAAGAAGATGCCATACTGCAGTCTAAAATGGTGCAGACAGTGCAAATTTACTTGATGTTTTCTACTGTAAACATCCAAAATACCACCAAAACCAAGGCAAAATGAACACAATCTAATAGCTAATGATGATGTCCCCACCAAGTACAATCAAAAGTACATAAAATCAGGATGATTCAACATGAAAATTTCCACATCAAGCCATGCATAAGTGCTTGCTGTAATAAATTACAACCAGGTACAATGAGAGCAAACTGTAGGCAAAATGAATGCACCAAGTCAACCACTGACTGTCAAAGCATAACTAGCATCAAGCGGGCATAAATCAACATGTAATGGTCATACGAACATCAAGCAAACACCCAAGCATGTCAAATGAATCCGTCAGTAAGCCAGCACACCCCCTATGTAATAGGGCAAAATGTACACAACACTGGCAAGACCTGACACAAATATGTATATTCTCAGGGAGTGCAAAGCCCAAATGAGCCCAAGTACATTTGTGAGGACCATGGCATATCAATCATGCAACATCCAAGTGAAGATCCCAGTCTCAAGTATTCGAATGCTCAAGTAGCATAAACCGCCTGCTCAATGTCTGTCAAGCATATTAAGATGCTCCCACTGGCAGAAAAGCTATAAATATCAAGCAAAGAATCTCAACAAGGGCATATGATAGCACCAGTGCCAGAAGATCCAAGATCAAGCATCAATAATACCTCATGAGCATATAGGCCATGTAGCATCCGTATATAGCATCCATAGACATCAAGTACATCCAAACTGTAACTTTGGCAAGCCAAGAAATAGCCAAAGTAAGCTCCAGGCAATCAAATTTCAAGCCAAAGCAAGGCTCAGTAGCATCTAACTCCAAACAATGTAACGAGCATGTAGTTGTGGCATAGGCCAAGCATGTCAAGACCGATCAGACATAAGTAAAGTACGTGCCATAAGTACATCAAAGATGGAGATCCAAATGCTATGCAAAGCAAGCTCAAGCTCAACCAATGATTCCAGAGAAAATCCAAGCTCTATGTCAATGCCCGAGAGTCACTACATCAATGTATACATCCAAGACATAGCCCGAATGCAATAGGCATATCCAAACATAAGCAAAAGAACTTCAGCCTTGAATATTCTAACAGCAAATAAATGTCCAAAATTGAGCAAATAGTAGCTCAATCCAAGCTCAAAACCATAGACAAACCATATGCATAGTTTTTCATATGTATAGGCACCAACCGGGCATCAAATGACTATGTAGCATGAACATAAAGTGTAATGATAGGGGGCTGCCCTATTTTGGGCTGCTTGTGGACTGTGTAGAATAGTCAATGACTGAGAAAATTCAGCCCCAAAATCATCTCATATCATAGGCATACATTCCCCTAGCATTCGAGGAGCATTCGGGACCAACAGAGCAACCAATGTCAATGCCAAAGTGGTCCAGACATAAAATGTTATTGTAGCACTATTGTGGGCTGCTTGTAAACTATGTATAACAGTCCCAAATGTGAAGTAAATCACATCAGTGCTCAATGCCAAGGCTCGGGATCAAATGCCAGGCATAAACTAAGTGTATAGTGCCCAAATGAGGCTGCCAATGACTGGAATGAGTTGGAGGAGATCAAACAACTAGTCATGTGCTGTAAATGCACCTAGAAAAATGGCACAAATATTTTTGGGGTTGCTGCCCATGTTTTTGAGCTGGGCAAAGTGGTAGGAAGCTCAAGTGGGTGCCAAAGAAGGCACACAACAAGCTTGAGGTGTCCTAATAAAGCCTATGTCAAGATATGGAGCACCAGAGCTTCAATCATGCTGCCCCCTTTCTCTTCTTAGACCTCTATACCTATAACCAGCATGAAACCTTGAAGAAAATGAAGAAATACCTTTATTGGAATGCCTTGAGAGTGCCCAAAGGGGTTAGGTAGGTGCTCAAGAATCCGGGGAGTGACGGGAGCTCAAGAGAGTCACGGCTATGGTTGCGAGGAGACCCAATGAGTGTAGGTAATCAATAGGAAGCTGAAGACACCACGAACCAAGCTCGAGTAGTCATGAATCCATGCTCTGATATGTATTGAAAGGTGAGAAGGATTAAAGCTTGCTTAGAAGAGCTATGGTGGGAGAGCAAAGGCAAGAACAAGAGAGAGACCAAATGGGAACTCCAATAGTCACAATGTGTGATCGGGCCTTCCTTTATTCAAACTATCATTGAAAGAATAAATAATAAAGTGATGGTGATGGGCGCCCACCACATGCAGTGTGCAGTGCCAGGTACTGTCTGTGTAGTAATACACGGGCAGCTAGGTAGAGGCACCTTTACCCCCAACATTGCATGTTTCCTAGGTTAAAGACATGTTGTAGTTGTCATTGAATAGCCATTAATTTCTTTACGGTGTTATTGTTTGGAGCACATGTTAGTTACTTGAATGAAAGCTTTGTTTCAATTGAAATATTCTATGTTTGAACTTTTTTTATTTTGGTTTTTGTAAACATAATCATTTGGTAAGCAAATGAAATTATTGCATGAGAGAGGTGATGGTACTAAAAGATCAGAGTACTTGGATTTGGTTCATAATGATTTGTGTGGGCCTATGCCCACAGTCTCATAGGGTGGAGCTTTGTATTTTGCCACTAGGAAGATTTAGGCTTACCTTCTCTTTAGAAGAGCAGCGTAATAAAAGATCAAAGTACTTGGATTTGGTTGACATTGATTTTTGTGGGCCTATGCCCGCAGTCTCATTGGGTGGAGCTTTGTATTTTGCCACTTTCATAGGTAATGCCACTAGGAAGATTTTGGGCTTGCCCTCTTGTAAGAAGAGTGGTGTATTAGATGCATTTTGAAGTTTCTTGGAGTTTGCAAAGAATTAGTTAGGAAAAAAGCTTAAGTGCTTAAGAATTTACAATGGTGGTGATCTCATACCTTTACAAACTTTTGTACTAGCCATGGTATCAAAAGAGAGTTGATAGCTCTAGAGCATCTTGCTCAATATGATTGGTTGAGAAGATCAATATGATCATTTATGAAAGGGTCCATAGTGTGCTCTCTAATGCTAGTCTCACTAATGGATTTTAGGTTTGAGCTATAAAGATAGCAATACATTTGATCAATAGGTCTCCTAGCAAGCCATTTGATGATAGAATTCTAGAGAAGTTATGATCTAGAAAGAGTCTTAGTTGTGATCACTTATGTGTCTCTAGTTGTGAGGAATTTATGTATGTATCTAGGGATAAGTGGAGTAAGCTTCATCCTAAGTCTAAGAAGTCTATCTTTCTTGGACATAAAAAGTCAAGAAAAATGGGTTATTGCTTATGGGATCCTAAATCTAAGAAGGTAATAAACAAGAATTATGTTATTTTTAATGAGGGTAAGATGCATAGGCATCCCATTCAAATAGTTGAGATCCACATGGTAGTGTTCTGGAACAATGAATAGCCACCACATGAATAGTATATATGGCATGCATGGCTTAGATAGCTAGCTAGTGTTGAGGTGGGAGCGCCATAGGTAGCTAAACACCCTCATGTTATAGGTAAATGGATAGGTGGGACAACCACATGCTCCTGTTCAGCTAGTTTTACAATGGTCTACAAGGGTTTCTAATTGCCAAATAGATACACTCCCACTCTAGACTATGTCATGGTTACAAATTTTCATGAGTCTTCTTGTCATGTTGATGCTATGATTAGGGATAAGGGTCATAAGTGGAAAAGGACCATGTAGTTAGAGATGGATTCTTTGGTGAAAAATGCTACTTGGAAGTTAGTTCCTTTGCTAAGGGCGAACATGCATTACAATGCAAGTGGGCCTACAAGTTGATGGTATCTCCATATGACGGATCGCCTAAGTATAAGGCAAGATTGGTGGCAAAGGGACTTAAGCAATAGAAGGGGATTGATTTTGATTAGATCTTGTCCCTAGTAGTCAAGGCGACCACCCTTCATATAGCCCTTGCATTGGTTGCCAAGGAGGATATGGAGTTCGTTCACATGAATGTAAAGATAAATTTCTTGCATGGTATTTGCAGATATTACATATAACTGAAGGATTTGTTGTGGAAGGCAAGGAATAGTTGGTGCATAAGCTACATCAAAGCTTATATGGTTTGAAATAAGATCCTAGGGAATGGCATCATAAGTTTGATGCCTTTATGTCATCTCAAGGGTTTACTAGAAGTGAGATTGACCTACTGCCTATACATGATGAAGGTGAGGGATGCTAGCCTTATGATCTCGATTCTATATGTTGATGACATGTTGATCATTGGTGGGAAGTTACTCATGGGTGTGGATGCACTAAAGAAAAGGTTGCATGAAACCTTTGACGTAAAGGGCTTGGGGAATATTGGTCAAAGGTTGCATAAGACCTTAGACATGAAAGATGATGACATTCTTCGCATGTGCATTATGCATGATAGAGACAAAAAATACTCTATTTGTTTCAAAAGGAATACATTGGGAAAATACTAGTGTTTCAATATGAACAAGAGGAAGATAATCAATGTTTCATTGTCTCTATACTTGAAACTTGGTCAAGAGGATAACTCGAAGTGCGATGAGAAAAATACTAAAATGACTAAGATTTCTTATGCATATGCAATTGATAGCTTGATATACATCACGGTTACTATACATCTACACATTACCTATATAGTGGGAGTGGTTAGCATATATATGGCAAAATCTTGCAAGAAGCCTTGGGAGGTAGTGAAAAGTATCGTGAGATACTTGAATGGTACTAGATCTATGTGCATATGCCTTGAAAGGAAGGATGCACCTATCCTTGGATATGACTCAACATAATCATTTGTATGGTGACATTAAAAAACCATGGGGAGTAAATAACTCTTCTCTTTTTATTCTTCTTCAAAACTTTATATAGTGTTTCTATCTTCCAACTTGTCCCCTTGCAATACATCATAGTGCCTCTTTATATTGGCAATCAAAGCCTTACGCAAAAGACTATTCTATGAAGAAAAACTCAAAGGTTCACTCTATTACCCAATATCTAAGCCATAGTAATTCAAAGAAATGCTCATATACTAGTCACTTCAAAAGGAGTGTACATTTTTTGATGGTTAAGGAAAAATTGGGTACGAATGATACATAACATAACCACTAAGTTATTGACAATAAGATTTATGGGAAATTTGGCTCCTTATGACTTCATTCAAGTAAAAATGGCTTTGTCCTATTCCCCTAATATTCAAGTGTCCAATGATGTGTACTTATAAAGTTCCACGATGTAAAAGAACGTGAATGGGTTGTCATTTGAGCAAATTGCCTTGGTTGATAATGCTGGTTGATTATCCTTTCACTCTAGAACAAGATTATTATATTCTAGGTTCATTTGCTAAAACCCATAGTAGTTTTACCCCCTACACCTTGTCGCTTTGATAAGTGACGTTTAGCTTTGATTTAATATAGATGGTCTACATTGATGACTACGACTGTTTCTAAAGGGAATCAGAACTAGATTTTGTGACTTGCACTATGCATATCTAGAATTTTGGTATTAAACCAAAAAAAGATTTCCTTGAAATTAATTATCTAGAGTTATAGCCCTCACATCAACTATTTAGAATAATTAAATTGACTAAATTAGTGCAATCCAAGCACATTCAAAAGTACATTTTTGGAGCCTTCATAGTCTAGCAATAAGTTAATAAGGTTGGATGGATACTTAATTTGGCAGTTTCTTTGGTTGAATTAGTGTAATTTTGTCAATTTATTAAGCTAAGAAACATCTAAAATTTATTTGCTTTTAAGAATGGATCTCGGAGAGCTCAGACTAGCCTCGATAGCAAGAGATCACTCTATAGGGAACCCTTGGGCAGTAGGAGGAGGTGAGGGTTGTTGAGAATTCGAGCTCAACTCATGTACACCGACATGATAGCTAGTTTCCAACTATCTCTAGCATGTGAGTTGTAGTCAATAAGTCGAGTACACTTAACTCTGGTAGAGTTAGTCAGTGTGAGTAGTCATCAAGTCACTTAGACCTAGTTCTTTCTAGTCATTCACTAGTATGTGTGCGAAGAACATGGAATAATAAAGAATATGGGAGTCCACTACTCCCTATTGCCTCATCTCTCTCTCCCTATCTTTTGACAAGGGTGCTAGGGGAGGCTTTGGCTAGTAAACCCCTTATGCTCCTAGGAGCCACCAAGTGACTTATGATTACTTCTTGAGAGGCCTGTTAGGGGCAAAATCTTGGTGATAATAAGACCTTTGGGTCATTATTTCATATGGGTAGAAGGTGGAGAAATTATAAAATAATTTTTTTGATAAATAAAAGTTATTTTTCAAAGGACTATTTTTCTTGTTTTCTTGTCGTGACCTAAGCTATGTGAATGAACACTGTGACCTAAAAGGCTAATTAAAGAAGCTAGTTTTATATGTTCAGAACATAAACATGTTAGGTAATTAGTTAAATAAAGCTAACCAACCAAGGAAAGAGAGAGGGCAAGATTCTCGATGAATCCATCCTAAGGCAGGGTGGTCGCAGTGAGCCAAGAGCTTCTTTCACAATTTAGCAATTCAATGTGTTGAGTTAGAGGTAAAACATTGACCAAGTACATGTTAGTTAGCACGCTGAATCTGTGTCATTTTAGGTAATCGTATTGAGAATTTACCCTATGGGAAAAGTGGTCGACAAACTTATACTCACCCTTATTTTTGAATCTCCTTGAACCAAGTGTGACAAGAGTCAGCTTCAGTTTGAGTGATCTAGCAAAAGCTATCACTCAAAGAGCGATGCTAGTTAAACTAATAGGTGATCTTAGTTTATTTTAGGAACCTAGAATTTAGGTCAATCCTCATGAGTATGGCCGAAACCTTCCATTGTGAAGTGGACCCGAGAGTGCCTAAGTAACAAACCTTGTGCTATAGAAAGGGTATCGAGTGGCATCACTTAGGAGAACTTCTTAATGGACCACTAAATCATGCTACTGAGGATATCTCAGTTGAACGTGTTACATAACTGATCATAAGAGTCTCAAATGCAAACTAGATCTAAACATGAGACAAAGAAGATGTTTTCAAGTTTGTTATTTCTCTAAAGCTCAAATGTAGCCTTGCTCTTGAGATTGACTTTTAGTTGACATCCAATGGCTACATCCTTCTTGATTTCTTCACATCCCTTTGATTCTCAAAGGAAAACTTGGCCTTAAGCTTAGCCTTTCTTGAAGGTCTAAAGTGTAGATCCTTTTAGATGTCTTTGGGCCCTCTACCCTTAACCTTATTAACTTGCAATGTGTGTTAAAGCTCTATGGGAATAGAGCTTCAATCTCCATTGGAGTTTACCACCATTAATATTTTTCATTAGCCACAACACTAATATTAAGGAAAACTTAAATGTACTTTGTAGGGGTTGCTATGTGGAATCAAGGGTTAAGATAAGACTCAAGATTAATATTAAAATAGGAGTGATTGGGATCACTAAAGGTGTTGTCCTATCGAATCCTAATCTTATTCATCAATGGTAGTTATAGACTAATAGGAGTGGTTGGCATCCCTAAGGCATTGGATGGAGTCCTACCAAATCCTAATCTTTTTTCGTTATGGTAGTTATAGACTAATAGGAGTACAGGCTCTTACCAACTAGGGACTTCTAATCTAAGAAATACAATAGAGAAAGAAAGATCATTGCAAGTGCATTTGTGGATCAGATTTCAAGTTAAGGTGAAAGTACAAGTACAAGTTTGGATTTGCACTATGAGAGGAAACACATTGCTAAGTGAGATTGCAAAATCACAAACATCATTTGCATTAGTAAGCTACACTCCACAATCAATGCACACACTCGCTTGCTTGCCTCCTTTCTTTCATTATTGTCCATGTGCTTGATGCTATGAATGAGAGGAGAGATGGAGAAGAGTTTTACCTCACACATCCCTCACAAACTCAATGCCACATGCTATTGATCATGTAGAGAAGAGAAGAGAATAGATGAAGCTTCACCATACACACCCCTCACTTCATAGCTAGAAGTGTTCTATAGCTAGAAATGAAGAATGCAATGAGAGCTATAAATTTGAGTACTCATAGAGTTGGTTCTATGTACTTTTCAATTGTCTATTTTACACAAAATAGAATAATTCTAATTTGGATAGTAAACATTGAAATGATTTATGCTTTATGATGCTTATGGAACATTTTTGCAATGCTCAGATGATGCGTTGATGCTTTTGGGCTAATTAGAGCTTGATTACTAAGTCATTGAAGTGTTTATTGCTATAATAATAGTTTTGACAGCAAGCATACAACAGTAAGCTTCATACTTTGAATGCCTATTGTGTCTACATGGTAATTTGGGTATGCTACATGTTTACCGCAATGTCTAGCCTTGATATATGAACTTAAATATGGTTATGACATGATACATGGTATTTTGGGTATGCTACATATCCATGGTGATGTCTAGCATTGATATATGAACTCGGATATGGTTATGACATGCGTTGGCACTTGGATTTAAGCTACAATTGATATACTTGGGATTTGGTTAGTTGCTTTGAGCTTCTATGCTTACCCACTTACGTGTATTGAAGCTTCATTGGACACTTATGCTTCCATATGTATTTTTGATATGTTTGGGCTTTCTAGATGCTTTGATGTATATGTCTTGAGCTTTTCTCACTTACTTTGCACTCTAGATTTGGTTCTAGTGGGAGACACTTGTACTTACTTGGCAAAGCTTGGTTCTTTGAGACAATGGGACTCTTGGTTCATGTATATACTCTCTTGTATGCTATTAGATGTAGTTATCCTTGCTTGTGGGCTGATTTGATTTTGTAGACCTTGAACACCAATACTTACCTCTATTAGCAATTTGTCAATGATGTATATGCTTATTGGATGTATAGTTTATTGTCACTTTGAGTTTGTGATAATCTTTGGTACCATTGGTCTATGCTTAGTCATTTCTAGTTGCATTATTTGTATCCTAATTGCTAATCAAATATCCCTGTAGTGAAAGCTTGATTTTTTGGCTATTTACCCACAATTGGATTGATGTATATTGCTATATTTATTTCAACATTATTGTAATTATAGTTTCTAGCATTGTTTTGGAGAGCAGACATTGCACTTTGGTAGCCTATTGCTTGCATTGGTGGACAATTCTATACTTTGGTATTCTCTTCTATTTTATCTTTGTTGTGAGTGTCAGGAGCCGATTTAGAGTCATTTATAATAGCCCATTCTCTTGGATTTTGCATTGGTATACTCTCATTTATGACCCGGGGGTTTATCTTATAAAACATCTAATATACCATGTGAGTTCAAAAGAAAGGGTATTTTATTTAGTAAAATTTATAAGAATATATTTACAAAAGGGATTTTTAATTACAATTCCATGAGTTTAGTAAAGTAAAAGGGGTCAATTTATGGTCTTATAGTATGTAAGAAAAGGCTATTTCTTAATACCTTTGAGTACTCATCATTATATAGATGATTTCTTATAGGTGCATTCCTCAAGCATTATGGCTAGTTTTTCAAATGATAGTGCTATTTTTAATATTGAAAAGCTCAATGGCAAAAATTTCACCTATTAGAAGACACAAATATGGTATGTATTGGTTTAAAAGAGTGTAAAGCTTGAAGCATAGATTAGGATGAGTTGGATGAGCTATGTAAATCCATCCTTATACTATCATTATCTAAATAGGTTTACTTGAATGTTGTTACACTTGAGGATAATGCTTGCCAATTATGGAAAAAAAATACAATCTTTATGACAAGCAAAGTCCTGCATCACAAATGTTTGGTTGAAATAACTTATGGACCTTCACATGAAGCAAGGGATTCCATGCATTTGAATGAATTTTATTTAATTTTTAGTTAGTTGACTTCGCAAGGCATTGAATTCAAGGATAACCTATCTCCTTTGTTCTTGCTTGTGACAATTCCTGAGTCATGGGACCCTTTTCATATATCCATGTGTATTAATATACCTAAGGATGGCTTGAACCTCTAGGATGTTGATAGTGCTTTACTCATAGAGGAAATAAACAAAAGGAATGTAGATGCCTTCCATAGTTCTCATGCATTGAATGTTAGGGGCTCATGCATTGAATGTTAGGGGCAGCCATGATGGTAACCACGATAATGTTCGCCGTGATAGAGACTCACAGAGGCCTCAACCTCATAGGTATCTTACAATAAGTCCCATCATGAAGGTAAGTCCTCTTTGACAACATGTCATTATTGTGGGAAGCAAGGTTATATTTAGCCACAATACCATAAAATGTGCGATGATAAGCACAAAGAGAAAGGCAAAGGCAAAGTGCAAGAAAAGTTTAATGATTACAACATTGTCCCTAATAAGTCTAGTGTAAAGATTGAAGAGATAAATGTAGTGCAGCCAGAGTTAGATAATGAGTATAACTTAACAACTTTCTCTCTTAATGCTTCTCAGTTGACTGATGCTTTGTCTACCTATTCTTAGTGTTAGATACTTGATTCCAGGGCTTCCTTTCATGCTACCTTGTAAAGGAATTAGTTTTAGTCCTATTGTAGCATGATAGGTTGTGTAATGGAAAAATAACTTGGCATTGGATATTATCATAATTGGGGATATAGGGCTAATTGGTTAAGATTTGAAAACTTAGGGGACCCACTCCTCACATGCTTAACTCCATATTGAATTTTTTCCATTGGTATATAGTAAGCATTAGTTTATCTTCATTCAAAGGATCTCTAATCAACACTGGGAGAGCTATGGGTCGTAATGGAGGGGCCTTGTTAACCTCAATTCGAGATGACAAAAAAATAAAGGAAAAAGTGGAATGAGAATGGAAAAAGAGCGAAGGCATAGAGACAGCCTCTAAAGCTAAACTGAGGCAAAAAGCGCAATTTTAAAGGAAAGGTGCCTCAAAAACTCTAAAAACTCTTATAAAAGAGCGCCAGGCTCCCTCCTATGCCATTTGTAAAAGAAAGGGCATGAAGTAAGTAGAAGGAATTAGAAAAAGAGACCTTGCCACAATGCCCAGTCATGTAAAAAGGGATGGGTGCCCATGGGGTTTTAGGGTTTGTATATATAAAGTTCAAAAAATGAATGGAAGCTCATTCTTTGGTGTATGGCTAACAAGAGTCCTCTCTTCTTCTTTTCTCCTCTTCATCTTGCTTGTGTGTGTGTTCTTGAGGGAGGGAGTGTGAGAGTGTGAGGGAGTGAGTGAGTGTGTGGGAGTGAGGGATCAAGAGGGTGAAGCTCTTCACCATCTCCTCTTCTCTCTTCTTCTCTTGCTAAAGCTAGCATCTAGGATCGTGGAGCTACCGGCTTGTGTGAGGGAGGAGGAAACTCATTTCAGCATCAAAGTAAGCTCACTACACCTCGAAAGGATCGACGACGCGTCGCTAGGTGAAAG
Organism: Lygodium microphyllum; assembly: GCF_053477565.2. NCBI lineage: Eukaryota > Viridiplantae > Streptophyta > Polypodiopsida > Schizaeales > Lygodiaceae > Lygodium > Lygodium microphyllum. The sequence goes on along the minus strand of NW_028229778.1, from coordinate 43,088 downwards.
ATAGCCATGAGAGCTCACTTGGAACGCTTGAAGCAATAAGTGGTTCGTGGGTCTTGGCGGTTGAGCGAAAGCTCCCACATTTTGGTTCCGTTGCCGGGACCAATGGATTCAAGCTTGAGCACTCGCATGCCTCATATCAAGCATCGAAGTAAGGGATTCATCCCCGAACTAGAGCTTGAGGTAGGTAGGAAGTTTAGGCTTTTTGATCTTCGAAACAAGTAAGTATTTTGGGTTATTTTGCTGGTTTGATGATTGGAAAAGATGGAGAAATCATTTCAATTTTTTGCCTTCGACTTTGGTTGCATTTAGAGTAGGTTAGGATTAGGAAACAAGATAGGAAAAGCGTAGGGTTTGCTGCTATAAAACAGGGAAAAACAGGGCACAAGTCATGCAAAAATGGGAAAAAAGGATGCTTGGGATGTTTAATGTCGCCAAGTGAGTGATTGGGGACATCAAAACCTTACCCGGGAAGGGATTTAAGAGCCGAGAGGTCAAGGAAGAGCTCATTTCATACCCTAACATTAAGAGAGAATGAGAGAGAGCAAGAGTGTGTTTCCAGCATTGATTCGATTCAACCTTGCCATTGGGGAGTTCTTCGTGTGATTCAGGTAAATTAGGACCTCCTTGCTATGTATTTGTTGTGATTTGGAAGGTGGCGTGCGTAGTGGTTGTCTGGATTGTTAGATTCAATGAAATCAGCCCCGACGTGGCCGTCATCGTGCACAGCTCTCGGCCTGCATCCGAGTGACGGAGATTCTGGGCCAAGTCCCGGAATCGGCCCTCGGCCCACAACTTACAATTTGGCCCACTTGGCCAACTACACTCGGACGCCTTTCATTCGGCCCATCTGAGTGAAGTACTCGGACCATTAGACACTCGGCCCACTTGATTTGGCTATTCAGCCCTCGGCCCACTTGGCCCAACACCATTGGGACTAGTTACTATTTGGCCCTCAGCCCACTCGGCCCAATCCCACTCGGACTAGTTACTATTTGGCCCTCGGCCGACTCGGCCCAACCCCACTCGGACTAGTTACTATTCGGCCCTCGGCCCGTCTGAGTGAATCTCCTCGGCCCACAATTCCATTCGGCCTTCGGCCCGTTCAAGTGACACACTCAGCCCCTGCAATTTGGACGAGTTGGGCCGAGTCAAGATTTTTCCAAATTTTCTGGCCGCGCAAACCTTCATGAGTCCTCCCGACGCGTGGAACTCAATTTTGGCACAGGGAATAGGCAAATTCGGAGGACACTGTCACTTAGCAACTCGAATAGGCTATTGCTAGATCCAGAGTCCTAGTGATAGCTAGATGAGCCAAAGACCTTGAACAACCCTAAAACGGGTAAGACAACACAGTGATAAATCCTAAAAACTAACAAGATGGCAAGACGCGGGTCAACAAGCCTATTAGGCCTAAAACGAAGTGAGAGAGTGCATAAGCCGCTTAGATACTTGTTTTCCACACTCACCTTGAATTTTTGCACTTGAAATACACTTAAGGACAACTGAAAGTCTGATTGAGCACAAGTGTATAGGAAAGAACACACACATACTGAGTAGAGATAAACTGAGGATTGGAGGCAATAAGTCAAGGAACTCACTCAGATAAACACCTCAAGGAATCCACCAATAGGAGAAGATTCCAAGACATAGACGGACAACCAAAGCACAGAGTAGGACCAAGCAAGCAGCACTAGAGAAGTCGATCTGACCAACTTGCTCAACTTGATCGACAGCTTGGTGGAGCATGAGAACGTGATCATGTCAGAGGAAAGCTCAGACCGTAGGCCAAACGAGGAACTCGACCTAGGAGTTTTTCTAGAGGCAATTCAGTAGCTAGTGAGTAGCTACAATGTGCACGCTCGGTATGAACACCGTGGCAGAGCAACAGAGGCCATCATAATAGACTTGGAAGAGGAACAAAAGCTAGCCCACAAGGCGCTGCAATGCATAGTGAAAAAAAACCAAGACCAGTGTGCTAGGAGCTTAAGGCAGAACACATAATTGCACGAGGTATATTAGGTGCTGAACCTGGCAGGTGAGAATCAGACCGATCATGAGAGAGCCTTGGAAGGAGACTTGACATGGAGTGAGATTCTCATGAAGCGATTGCTCAACAACACAATAGTGGAGCAGAGTGCTGGAGCACTAGCCACATCATTACTAGCAGGATTAGGAGCAAACAAAAATCCCAATTGTTGCAAAGCAACTCGACAAGTACCAACCCCACGACGATCCATACAGCTTTGTAGAGGAATTCGAGCAAGTCTGCGAGGCCAACGGCCTCCCCAAATTGACTCAACGCTCTCAAGCATTTGGGATTTACTTAGGCGACAAGGGTAGGACTTGGTACACGTCTAGATGTCGAAGAACAAGCAGACTTTAACGGCCTCAAAAACCTCTTCATCAAGAGATTCTTCGAGCCCGGATACTCTGATAATCTGCTAGTAAGACTATGTTATCCACGTGAGGAGCCTCTTCAAGAGAATCCCCATGGGCGAATGACCTACTGAAAGAGCGGTGACCACCATGTTTATCAGTGGAATACGGAGTGAGGAGCTTTATAAGGCCTTGGCAGGCAACTGGAGCTTGCAACAAGACTTGCTAGCTAGGGTGTTTGAAGAGGCCATTCGAGTAGATGACCAACTGAAGAAGCAGAACTCCAGGAGCTCAAATTCAGAAGACACCAACTCGTGGAGTTCAGAGAGAGCATTAGCCTCTAGTGAATGATCAGATCAAACAGCCCAAGACAAAGGGAAAGCCATTGAGACAAACCAAGACTTGGCTGAGGTAAAAATGGAGATACCCAAATTGCAGGATATGTTGAGACGACCAATACACCCACACGTCCAATGCGTGTACTGTGGTGGAAACCACGTGCCGGCCGAGTGTCAAGACCCTAGGTCATGACCTTGCACTAATTGCGGTAGATTCGGTCACAATGTCACGCATTGCAGATTACCGAGAAGACTCCCGTACTCACAACCATACGGTAAGCCATATCTAGCAAGCAGACCCCAACAATTCTTCAGAAGGGGAGCCCCATTGGCCCTTCCTGTGCCTAACGATGTTAAACCGACTATTCCTAGAATGGACATAAACCCTACAGGCATACCTAGACTACCTGGTCCCTACATGACTCATCCACCGAGTGACGCTCAGTCCACTACGTGGAGGAGCCGAATGAGGAAGAGACTTATGTATACCCATACATCTCGCATGACGACGAGGGCAACGCAGTCCTTATGGACTATCGACCAGTATCACTGATGGCATTAGGAAGAGGCCGAGGTAGAGACCTAGGAGGGAAAACGCAGGATCCAATCATATGTTGGACTTGCGGTCATCCAGGGCATGTCTCATCACGTTGTCCTGAAACGGAGCAACCAAATAGAGACAAGGCAGACCTAAGGTGCCTTGAGTGCAGAATCACTCATCTCTTCATTGACTGTCCCAAGCGAAAACCATCCTCAAGTTCAACCAACGTGCCATCTGTCCCATTGGGGCTATTCGGCATCGAGAACCTCGATGGGGAGGCCACACCTATCCCATTGCACGTCATGACCCAAGCACAGACGAATCAGGCCGGTATATCATTGCCAGGTCCTAGCAACCTCGATGCAGCCTTGATCGGGAAGAAGAGTTGTAGACAGAGAAAGAAGAAACCTGAAGCTAAGATCGCACTGAAAACCGAGAGTGCCACTACTTTGCCTGCTAGAAAGAAGGTCAATGACATGGAGGCAGAAACCTCAGCTCCTAAGATGGACGAAAAGGGAAGTGCTAAGGTAGGGGAGTATCCCCATCCAAAGCGTGACAACTAGAGGCTATCGAGAAAGTGCAGGAATGGGTAAAAGAGGCCCAAGAGCACCTAAAAGATGCTGAGCCCATCCTAGAGGATGAGATTAAGATCTCTCCAGCATAAGCATGCAAGTCTCACCCCCTCGACCAAAACCGAGAGATGCAACTGCGCCACAAGCGGTACCACTTAGGGAAAGCCTTGACACTATAGGCCAGCAAATTAGTCGTGGCCATTGGCCAGGACAATCCGGAATAGGAGAAAGATGAGCAGCCAATGACCTCCTTACCATGCTAGTGACCACCCTTGTGACGCTGAGCCCTGGGAGACCTGCTTAGGTAGCCTTCCACCCTATGGCAAGACATGAAGCAGTGGGTTAAAGGATCACAAGAGCAAGCTGCTGCAGACCTGCACGACCATGATGCAGAGACATAAATACTGAGCCTGATGCTGCACTCTATGCCTAAGTCCTTGCACATTAATGCTTTCTGGAAAGGTACTGAGATGCATGTGGTCTTACCTGTCTTAGCCCTAGGTGACACAACTAGAAATGGGATTGTAGACACATGAGCGGGGATTAGTGTACTGAGCCACGCAGTGCTTCAAACGTGGGAAAACCCGCCTGTCGAGATCGCCAGGTTCAATGTCACACTAGCAAACGGTATGAGAGTGAAACTATCTGGGGTACTTAAAAACTAGCTGGTAAAAATCGCAAGTGACTAATTCTCGGTTGACTTTATAGTCATGAAGGGAGTGAATGATGATATCCTATCAGGCCGACCCTGGATGCGCAATGCCAGAGTCATCGAAGATTGGGGTAACGGCTTAATCTTCCTTGGCAATAGAACGGAAGCTGTGAGGGTAGAGATGGACACGTGGAAGACCTCATCAGTCGACTTGGATGCCATCTCCACGATGCTTAAAGGTAACGCTCAGGTCAAGAAGTCCTATGGGCCCTTGACCAAGTATATCCCATGCTCGGAGGATGAGCGAGACTGGATGCATGTCCTTGCTACGATCGACTTGCCATTCTCAGATCATGAGGCATACGAGCAAGCTATCAAGACAGTTGGCAGGTCAAAAGACACACCCTCCATACCAGTCTGCATGATGGTAGGAACCCTTTGTGGGAAACCTAAACCTATCACATTCCAAGTGCCAAATAATAAGAAGGAACTCCAAGAGATTCTGGAGTATTTGACTGGCAAGCTAGCTGGCAATCCAACAACAAACTTCAAGCCACTCCAAGATTTGTTAGATGAACCAAGGTGGCAATGGACCAGGGTGCATGACTTAAACCTCATGTACAATTGGGCCCTAGTCTCTGATCAGAGACAAGAGATATACCAAAACCTAGGAGACGATGACCAGTCGGATGAAGATGACTCCAATGACGAGTATGAAGACTGTCATTCTTTCAGTGATGAAAGTAAGGGTGAGATAGACGTGGTGGAATATGACACTGAGGGACGAGAAATAGAACACATACGAGTGAACTCCAAGCCACAGAAAGAGGGTGTCTTTAAGATAGAACAAGGAGTCATGCGCATGGATTGTGACAGTGCGTGGTTGGAATGCACAGGAGCCATAGATTTTGAACAAGCAGGCCTAACCCAAACAGGTACGACACCAGTGCTTAGAACAGAGTCACCCTCTGAGCTGCAACCGCTAGGAGAAACCACCTCTTCTAGTGAAAACAATGAGTTTGATTCTGAGTCGGAAGTGAGCTCAGATAGCGACCCAAAAATACCTAGACCATCCAAGACCAAACGCACCAAGGGGGACATACCCGTCCACTTGAGATATAGACGATTGAAGGAAGAAAGAGAAAAATAGCCTAGGGACATGCAAACAAGAGAGCAAAGAAAGCCGCAGGATCTCCTGAAGAGATTTACAAAATTCAAAAAGGGTGACAGGGTAGTAATCCTGTTGGGTGCCAAACGCTAAGGGCAAACGAGTGAACCCATCGAGGGACCAGCCAAGGTCAAGGAGGTGAACCTAGCATAGGAATGGGAGACACCCCGATCAGTCTTAATTGCCGATGACTTGACTGAGGAAGAGGAGAGGAGCCTTGTTGCTCTCTTGCGAGAGTATATGGACATGTTCACTTGGTCCTTAGAAGAGATTAAGGGGGTAGATTAGAGTGTAGTGACTCATAACATACCCATGACGCCAGACACAACGCTGGTCAAGTAGCGACTATGCTCGATGAATCCAAAACATGCTCATGCAGTCAAAGAGGAGATTGATAAGTTGATTAGAGCAAGATTCATTTACGAAAGTGAGCACATGGATTGGTGTTGCCCATAGTCATAGTAATGAAGAAAAACAAAAAGATTAGAGTGTGCGTCAATTACAAGAAGGTGAATGCTGCCACTAAGAGAGACAACTACCCGTTGCCATACACTGAACACATGCTCGAAAGAGTGGCGAGAAAAGAAGCCTACAGTTTTTTGGACAGCTTCTTTGGATACAATCAGGTGCGAGTGCATCCTGCTGACAGGCATAAGACCACCTTTTCCACACTAAGTGGGGCGTCTTTGCTTACATAGTCATGCCCTTCGGGTTGACTAATGCCCCAGCCACCTTCCAACACCTCACGTGCACCATATTTAAAGGCATGCTTCATAAGGAATTGGAGGTCTTCGTGGATGACTTGTGTGTTCACTCGACCTGGAGAGAATACTTAGACAAACTTTGAGCAGTCTTTGAGTGGTGCCACCTATATCGTCTCTCCTTGAACCCCTTAAAGTGCCAGTTCTAGGTGAAACATGGATGCATCCTAGGGCACGTGGTGTCAAAGAATGGCATTGCCCTTGACTTCTCAAAAGTCAGGGTTATTGTTGATCTTCCACCCCCAATCAACTATAAGGGAGTTCAATGCTTCTTAGGCCATATGGGATACTATCGACAGTTTGTGCTGAACTATGCGTTAATTGCCAGACCTTTGTACAAGCTGTTGGTAGTCTTCAAATGGACTAAAGCATGTCAACGAGCATACGAGGAATTGAAAAAGGCTCTGACTACTGCACCGATCCTATGAGTTCCAAATTGGGCCATTACCTTCCACGTGCATATTGATGCTTCGAAATTCACCGTGGGGCAGTGTTGTGCCAACCTGGCGAACATAACCTCGACTATCCAGTGAGCTTTGCTAGTAGACAACTCATTGAGACTGAAATGAACTACTCGATGACTGAGAGAGAGGGTTTAGCCATGGTATTTGCTGTAAAGAAGTTTCGGCATTATCTTTTAGCTATGCCTTTTACTTTCTTTGTGGACCACCTTGCTGTATCTAGTGAACAAACCCTGCGCTACAGGATGCATAGCTTGATGGCTCCTTCTGCTTTTAGAATTCAACTTCTCATGGTCGTATGGAAGGGAAAACAACACTACATGGCTGACCACATGTCACGCATCCCCATGGGAGAGGCCGCTGAGAATAAGGCATTGTCGATGAACTGCTAGACACCCATCTGTTTAACCTTTCCAAAGAGAGAGATTTATTCAAGGCTAATCTAATGCCATACTGGGTAGATGACATCGTCCACATGCTAGAGCATGGATTGTCTAAGCGATCGATAGAAAAGGCTCGACTTAGGTGGCTTATCCTCAAAATCCAACCCTATCAGTTGATAGCAGGCCAACTATATAGGTTCGGGCAAGACGGGATGTTGCGTAGATGCGTATGCAAGTATGAGATGCACGATGTGCTCATAGAGGCGCACAGTGGAATTGTTGGAGGACACTTTAATGGAGACACGATAGCCCACAAGGTGTTGCAATCTCAACTGTGGTGGCCCATGCTTTTTTGCAACGCAACAGTATTCATCAAAGCATTGTGATGAGTGTCAGCGGGACAAAGGTCCCGATTCGCAAGGATGAAATGGAGTTGACCCCAATCATTGCACGAAAACCCTTTGAAAAATGGGGGATCGACTTAATAGGACCCATTAAATACGAAAACATAAGTTATGATGGAAGTAGGAATCTAATTAAACGGTATAGAACCTTGCGGTTTGCAAAAAAGAGAGGCTAAAATTTGGGATAGCGCAGCACAGTATTTGTAGGCCAAATATATCATTGTAGCCATGGACTACCTAATGAAATGGGCGGAAGTGAGAGCGACACAAAAGAATGATGCTAGAACGATTACCAAGTTCTTATGGGAGCAGGTGATCTCTTGATTCTGCTACCCCATCAAACTAGTCAGTGACCAGGGCATGCACTTCATCAATGAAGTGATAGCGCATCTTCTATCCACCTTTCTAATCATCCATCAAAAATCCTCTCCATACTACCCTCAGGCAAACAGACAGGCATGATCCACAAATAAGATCCTTGTAAATGTCTTGACCAAAGTAGTCTCTGCTTCGCGCAGTGACTGGGATAACAAGCTGATGGCAGCCTTGTGGGCTTATCGTACAGCTTATAAAATGGATGTTGGCCAAACTCCCTTTAGATTGACCTATGGGACTGAGGCAATTCTACCAGTAAAGTTATTCATTCCTAGCCTGAGAATAGCACTTCAAGAACGATGGGAAGGAAAAGAGGCATGGACACAACGCCTGGTTGAACTTGAACGGATACTCACCTATGGTTAGACCTATCACCCTACACTACACTCACCGCACCTCCCTACTGTACGAATGGGGTCCTCAAGTGTGGGACATCACCCTGGCCTACCTATAGTTAGACCCAGCTCCTTGTTCCACTAGCACGAGTACAATGCACCACATAGTAAGGCAGACACTCCCCTTAGGTAGAGCACCGCACTTTCTCCTTTCAGATACTGCAAAATGTGACAAACCACCAACTTCGGAGGCCCCATCATCCACTTGACATCTCATTGGCTCTCCATCAACCATCACCGCACTTCCAATGCATCCCAGCCCACATGTGGCCCTACCAACACCTGACAAACAACTTGCCAACCGCCTACCCTTCCCCAACAAACAGCTCGGCATGCCATGGGATTGGCACCCGCCTCAGAGGGGGGTAATGTTAACCTCAATTCGAGATGGCGAAAAAATGAAGGAAAAAGTGAAATAAGAATGGAAAAAGAGCAAAGGCGTAGAGACGGCCTCTAAAGCTAAACTGAGGCAAAAAGCGCAAATTTAAAGGAAATGCACCTCAACAACTCTAAAAACTCTTGTAAAAGAGCGCCAGGCTCCCTCCTATGCCATTTGTAAAAGAATAGATAGGTATAGGCTTATGGCATGAAGCAAGAAGAAGGAATTAGACAAAGGGACCTTGCCACAATGGCCGGTCATGTAAAAAGGGATGGGTAGTTTGTATATATAAAGTTCAAAAAATGAATGGAAGCTCATTCTTTGGTGTATGGCTAACAAGAGTCCTCTCTTCTTCTTTTCTCCTCTTCATCTTACTTGTGTGTGTGCTCTTGAGGGAGGGAGTGTGAGAGTGTGAGGGAGCGAGTGAGTGCGTGGGAGTGAGGGATCAAGAGGGTGAAGCTCTTCACCATCTCCTCTTCTCTCTTCTTCTCTCTTCTTCTCTCTTCTATTCTCTTCTCTTGTCTCGCACAAGACTATGGTGGATGGAGCTTGGAGATGGAGGAGGCTTGAGGATGCTTGAGCTAGCATCTAGGATCGTGGAGCTATCGACTTGTGTGAGGGAGGAGGCAACTCATTTTGGCATCAAGGTAAGCTCACTACACCCCGAGAGGATTGATGATGCGTCAGCTAGGTGAGAGATAGCCATGAGAGCTCACTTGGAACACTCGAAGCGATAAGCGGTCCGTGGGTCTTGGCAGTTGAGCGAAAGCTCCCACAGGCCTATTGGGCTGCCATCTACAATAAGAAATATGACCATTAGAAATATGAGAGCTCACTTGGAACACTTGAAGCAATAAGCGGTCCGTGGGTCTTGGCGGTTGAGTGAAAGCTCCCATAGGCCTATTGGGCTGCCATCTACAATAAGAAATATGACCATTAGAATTATCTATTAACAAAAGAATGAAATTTAGTTCACTTATCTCCTCTTATCTATTTAATCTTATATCACAAAAATTTCAATTTAGTGTAGGGTCTTCATGATGGTCGAATTCTCTGATATGGAGGAGTTGAAAGGTTTGGAGTTTGGAGGATACCCAATATCTTTAAGCTTTCCTCCCTTTGCAAAGAAGAAGGCAAGATTTTGAGCTTAGAAACTTGGTTAAAGTGTGTGCATGATTTTTTTTGAGTTTTGGTTTAGCTAAGGATGGATGAATCTTTACAAAGTGACTAGGGAATGGATATTGTTGCTTGTAATCTACAATGGGCAAACTAGTTGAGGCCTTAGTTGTATGGTGGGTATTTTCTTGATACACTAGGTGATGAGGGTTGGTCGTGATGTGAGTATCAACATGGTAGTATTGTTTGGTCTTCCGAGTGCTCAAATTCCGGTGGGATAGGCATCTCATGAGGAATCGAGGGCTCATAGTGGGGTGCTTTGGTCTATAACCATCATAGACCTAGAGTTATATTAGATGTAGTTGATGTGGAGGTCTTGTAAATAGTCTAGTGGGATGTTTTTTGGGACTTGATTGACAAGGTTGTCTTTCTATAGTTTTTCTCTAAGTAAAGTAGTGCCACAAGGCTAGTACTAATGTGTTTCCCATTTTTTAGTGATCATCTAGCTTGTTAGGATGATGTAATGGCTCTTAGTGGTATGATTGTAAGGGCATGGTTTGCTTAGGGAGCTAGAGATATCTATAGCCTTGATAGTACCATTGTGTGTGTATTAAGGCCTTGGATACTCATCAAGACATGGTACACAACTTGCGACAAATGTGTCTATATCTATGGGATTTCCATAAAGAAGATATAATGATTCAAGTAGATCTTGATCCTTCTAGGGTTGGGTCTCTAACCTCCATTCTAGTTGAAGAAGTGGGCTATTAGTACCCACATGATGTTGACTAAGCAATGGGGAGTTGCTTAAGGAGAGTAGTTTCATATGTGTGGGATGATTGCTAGGGTGGTAGGATGGGGTTAGTAATCTTCATGGGCCCTAGAGTTAGATCCTTGTGGTTGAAGGCTGAGATGACCCATACACCAGTGAACTTCAAGTAGATGGACTTGTCAACATACTTGATCTTGTAGCTCGTGAAATATTTGAATGGATGTCCTAGTAGTATTTTGGTTCCAACTCCTTCTTTATCTAGTAATATATAGAAGAAAATCAAAATGCTTTCAATCTCCACCGTGAACATTAGTTTTCACTTTCCCAACAACAAATAGGGTTGAGCTCTATAGGGATCCTAGATACTAACAATCACTGCCCTTAAAGGTTGTGGGGAGAATGTTGGAGGTTGGGTATGTCATTGTGTCTAGGCTAGAGATAGGTACATGCTTCATAAGTCAAAATCCTTGAAATAATAAGGACGTATCTAATGGTCTTGACATTGAGCTTGTAGAGTGCAAGATTTTGGTTTCGTTATTGTTGAAACTAAGCCACATTGACCTTAAGTCACTTACATGCAACTTTGCATAGTGGATTAGAATACACAATATTAGTGAGTTTGGGAATCTCCCAATTCCCATTTTTTGAATACTAAAAAGGTGGCACACTTATAACATGCCCATAAATTTCTCAAAACCATATGATGTGACCTATAATTAGAAAGACCTTGAAAAATGGAATCTATTGAGCTATAGAGCGCTCGATTTGGAGTTATAGTGTTCAAGTTATGACAAATCCAAAGATTTGACCACATGTCCCAAACTTATGGAAAATTCCATATTCCCCAATGTGGTGATAGGTGTGAAATTTGTAGTGTTTCTTAGAAATAAAAAGAAAAAGAAAAATATAGTATTGTGCAAAGTGTGATGCATTCATGGCACATTACTTAGACAAACGAAGTGCTCTTAATGACATTGGTGGAAAAGGAAAGGAAATGAAGCTATGTTTGTTTGACTACTATGATGGATCTTATAGGAACATCGAGTTCTTTCATGGATGGCTCATGTAAGAAATGCATAGGGGGGTGCTATTGATTAATATGGTTGTGTTAAGTTGTTTAATAATCCACCCTTCAAGGTTTCTAACTCTATGTTTCATGTCTTCTTGATTACATGCATGTGGTAGGATTCAAGGCCTCAAAGTTTAAGCTTTTGTTTATGGCATTTGATTGAAGATTGAGAAGCTTTAGTGCCTTTCCACTATTCTTCTACTAATGTATGAATATTGAGAAACTCGATTGGCATGACCACCTCAATTCCATGAGTCAGCCTATGTTTGCCCCATAACTTGTAAGCTATTCAATAAGCCCATAGTGCTACCATGAGCTTATGATCCTAGTCTAATCATGAAGTTGAGACAATCGTGTTTAGGATACTAATGATGATCTTATTAAAGGCCTTTGGTTAGCCATTTTCTTGAGGATAGTAATTAATAGACCTTTAATGTAGGACAAAAAAATGTAGACAGGAGATGTTCATGACCTCATTTAGAAAATGGATTCCTTGGTTGTTGAAAATCTCAATGGGGCAACCAAATTGTGAGAAGACTTTCTCACATAAGAATTTTCCATGGTGTAGGCACATAATTCTTGCGAGTGACCCTAGCCTCTATCTCCTTAGTTATATAATGAGTGGCCACAAAATGATGTAACTTGCTCAGAAATACTAGGCAATAAGGTTAATGGATCCCATGAAGCCTATAACTCACTTTTCAAAGGGTTGGTAAGTGATTACATGGGAGAGTTCCATTTTATCTTTCTATCTTGGTAGTTTGGTTCTTTTGACACTCATCACAATATTTTACAAAATGGGCCATGTCCTTGAAAATAGTTTTTTGTCACAATAAGGAGTGTAAAATATTCCTAGTTATGGCCTTCAGTTCAAAATGTCTAACTACAATCCCTCTATGTGCTTTTTGCAAAAAATCCTCAATTTCATGCTCATACACACATCTTCAAAGTAGACTATCCTACCCTAGTCGATACAATTGTCCAACAATAATTGGGTAGGATTGCGTCTTGATTAAGAGACAGGTGAGCCATGCCTTTTCAATAGGTCGGTGTAGTAGGCCCTTTTTTAGAATGTAAACACTATCATCTAACCAATGGGATATGAGGTCTACCACCTTAAATAGTTGGGTCTCTTGCTAGATTTGAAACAAATGGGCATCAAGGATATTATCATTAACCCCAATTGCTTCTCTCCACAAGTGATGTAAGACATTTGTTTGGCAATGAAATGTTGAATAGAAGTGCTTAATAGTCTACAAAAAAGTTGAATGGGTGCACGAGAGATATTATCATTAACCCCAATTACTTCTCTCCATTAGTGATGTGAGATGTACACAATGAAATGTTAAGTAGAAGTACTTGATAGTCTATAAAACAGGTGAGTGGTATAGCCTATTTGATTTAGGGTTATATGAATGCAAGTACATAGCTTGGAGAAGAATAAGCTTGAGAGAGCACAACTCAAAGTGCATTGAGAGGTATCAATAGAGAAGATTTGCAAGACTAAGTATGCCCTAAAAGTGTATAAGAATATATACAAGGCCAAGAGGAAAAAACCTTCTAAAGAAGAAAAAAAGTGTTCGAGCAGTCCTAATTGTGTTCACACATATCACTATCAAAATATAGTAGCAAATAACCCCCTAAGAGTGATGTAATAAATGGGTTAACACTTATGTATAGGGAAGTGACATGCCCAGTGGACTATATCAATCTAGAAAGGGGATTAGGCCCAAAGATTTGTGGAAAGCTTCAAACTTCTTACAAGACAAAGCCTTTGTAATAAGATCTATATGTTTCTCCTTTGCTTGGCCACATAGGTCAAGTTGGTCTCTCCTACAGAGTTCTCTCCTTGACATAATGATAGTGCACCTCAATGTGCTTAGTACATGTTTGGAACACTAGATTTTGTGCAATTGCAAATCTGCTCAGATTTCCCATGAAGATGATGGTGGCAAATGACAGTGCAACACCCAAATCAACCAAGAGGCATTTGAGCCAAACATACTCAATCATAGTTATGAAAGTTGTATGTACTTAGCTTCACAACTAGAAGTGACCACAGTAGGCTATTTCTTACTCAACCATGATATACATGAGCTACTAACCATGAAGGAAAAACCACTTGTGGATACATGAGTATCATAACAACTAACCAAATCAAAATCCAAAAATCATATAAATCTAGTGGTAAATGATCCCCCCTTGGGATAAAATAACCCAAGGTGCCATGTACCATCCAAGTAGTAAAAGATCTACCTCACGATCTACTAATGCTTGGTGCCTAGGCTATGCATAGACTTGCTCATCAGTTAGATTACAAACTGAATGTCAAGCTTTGTAATGCATACATAAAGTAAGCATCCAATATGCTATTGATAAAGGAATATTGCAAAACATGGTTGAGCACAAAGAGAATAGTCGATTAAGAAGGGAAGAAGGACAATGAGAAGCGACTATAATGTCATGGAAGAAAACTTGATTGACTAATGGTTGAGAAAATACGTCTTTTTATAGCCTTGTAGCTTGGAACACACCTCAAAGCTTGCTTATGGGATTCAGTTACATGTCCCTTTAGCACGTATGTCTCTAGCACCATACATACATTTTAACACCCCCCCCTTTCGTATTAGCTTGTCCTATAAACAAGTGCACTAAGAGTGTAGATCTGCCCCTAAATTCCTACAAGGCCTCTAGCCTATGAAGTGTGAAACAAAAGTTCAAGCAAATTTACACTTAGAAAAGAGTTTCCAAACATTCTTCAAGGTTTGTTTCTTTTACAAAATTTAATTTCTGGCTCAAACATTATTTCTCAATGTGTCTGAATTTGTTGTAGTTCTTGCACTTGGATTTCCCTTTGTTCTAGCAGTCTTGTTCCTTGTGTCTAGCTTTCTCACATGTTCTATAAATACTTTGGAGAGTGCAAAAACCATAAGGTTCGTTGAAGTTTCTTAGGTCTTTGCCTTGATCTTACTCTCTTTCTTGTAAGTGGCTTTCATTACATTGAGTTTTCTATCAAGTAGAATACTTAGGGTAGCCAAAACTTGTTCATAGCCTTTGTTTGTTTTGTCAACACTATTTAGGAGCACAGTAATTGCATCATCCTCTTCAATATCTTTTCCAATAGATGAGAGTTGCCATTTTAGGCTTTTAAATTTGTTGATAAGTGATGTTAGGGAATCAAATTTATTTAGGTTCAATTTGAAGAAGTCTATCAAGAGATTAATTTTTGAATTTTTTGCTTGTGAATTAAATTTTTTATCAAGCTCTTCCCATGCATTGTTTGCCCCTTTTATGCCTGAGATGTGGTGGGATACATTATTTGAGAGGCCCCATGCAATAATTTCGAGTGCCTTATTATTTTTTCTCCTCCATTGCGGGTCATTACAATCTTTTGCTTCTTCAAACAACTCCCATAAGTATTTTTGCATGAGATGGTATATAATTTTCATCCTCCATGTACGAAAACCATCACCATTAAATTTTGCCATGGCTTTTATTTCTAACATTTTGTGAATGAAGAGTCTTACCACTAACTCACTTGGTAGTGTCTAACTTTGATTTACAAGGAAGTATTTTATTTTTTTGTTTAACGATGAGCGTTAATCAATGCTTGACAGCAACCCTTTTGAGTTTCATAAATTTGATTTAAGGTATGTGAGGATTGCCTAAATAGTTACATAAACTGATTTTGAGAAGACTTGCATAGACATGAAAGTACATCAAATTAATGTGAACGCATCCTATTTTGAAGACTTTCAATATGAACACGATTGAGAATGAACTAGTTTGAGATTTGAGAGTGTGAACAAGGCTTATAAGAACTAGTTAGAAGAGTGGGCTAGTGTGAAATGGGCTTTTTTGCTTTAATGTTTATCAGTAAGGTTAGAAGTAAAGAAGATAAGGAGAAAAAAAAAGAGAAGAAAACATGGAGCAAGTTGCCATTTTCTTGGAGAATGTTGATCATGCCATGCCTTGAGTAGCACAAGCTACCCCCTTAAGTTGCCCCTTTGAGCAATCCCCCTTATAGATGGTGGGTAGCACAAGAATCTTGATAAAATAAATTTTGTACAAACACTTCAATGGCCACCCTTCTTCCTCTGCTTTGACCATGAAAGTCTTCAATATAAGCCAAAATATATGAGCACAATGGAGAGCTATACCTTAATGAGTGACGACCTTCTTATCTTCTCAATGCACTTGGCACCTCTAACCTACAATCTTTACTCCAATGGCTTCTTGGACATCAACATATCCAATGCTTGAGCTCCCGAGCTTTGAGTAGTAGCTATGGAAGCTCTCACAACCTCACAACCTCTAGAAAAGAGGCTTTGATATCATGTTGCAAAACATGGTTAAGCATAAAGAGAATAGTGGATTAAGGAGGGAAGAAGGACATGTAGACACACACCTCACACTTTGCTTATGGGATTTAGTTGCATGTGCCTTTAGCACCTATGCCTCTAGCACTATACATACATTTTAACAAGAAAGACATGAAAACTATCTTCGATATAAAAAAGGATCAACTTCAAACCTATCTCCATAGAAGTAGTAATAGGCTTGCAGTCTTCAAGACCAAAAGCTGCAATACCATCCCGACATACTTTATTTGGCACAAAACAATACCTCCATCACATATTTAAACTGAATGCCTAAATAATGATGCAATAGACCCAAATCTCACATGTCAAAAGTAGAATTTAACTCAACCTTAAATTCATCAATATGTATCTCATTAGGACCAATGAGAAACATGACAGCAATATAAACCACAATGATTAGAGGTTCATCACCCTCATGTGTGATATAAACCAGAGGTTCATCAATATAAACCACAATGATCAAAGGTTCATCACCCTCATGTCTAATATATAATGTGCTCTTAATGGGACTATTTTGAAGACCATGTGCAATTAAGTATGCATGTATCCTCTCATACCAAGCTTGAGCTACTTTCTTCAAACCATGGAAAGCCTTTTTCAATCTGCATACTTTTTTTCTTGCCTCTTTGATCAACAATACCATTTGGGTTGCACTTTAACTTGTAAATCCACTTGATATTAATGGCCTTCTTGCCATGAGGAAAATCATATAAGAACTAAGTACTATTTTTGATAATATTGTCATAATCAACTTGCATATCAATCATCCAAATTTGTGATTTTTGTGCCTCTTCAAAAGTCAGAGGTTCATTCTCATCAGATAAACTAGAAATAACCAATGCATAACAATATGATGCATAAGAGGGCATATGAGAGCTTGAATGAGTATGGCTAGCCAAGGATATATCCAAGTTATTGTCATGCAATGTTTGCACCAACCATTTTGGCATGGTCCTAGATTGCTCAATCTCGACCCTCTCATTAGAATCACATCTACATCTAAAATAGGATGATCTGATATATTTACTTTGTGGATGGTATAACTTATAACAAAGGCTTAGTGGGACATTTATCAAGTATATAGGCTACCCATAAAATGGTTTCAAGCCAAAAAATACATCACAAATCTTGACCCTTAATCATATATCATGCCATCTCCATGAGTGATCTATTTTTTCTCTTAGCTAAACCATTTTAAAGGGTGTATATGGGATTGTATATTGGTATTTTATCTCATGCCCAACCACATATGTATTAAATTACTTAGATATATACTCCCCTTCCTCGAATTAGAACGAAGAGTGTCCATTTTACATCTTAACAAATTCATAGCTATGTTAATAAATTGCTTGAAGCATTAAAAAACTTGGATTTAGCTTTTAGAGAATATATCCATGAATGCCTTGAGTAGTCATAAATGAAAGTCACAAAGCTGACAAAAGATTTTTGCATTAGGCCACAAACATCAATGTGTACAAGCTGTAATTTGCAAATAGCCCTCGGTAAACCATCTTTTGGAAATGAAGCACGTTGCATTTTACCCAATATGTAAGATTCACAAATGTATTTTTCACGTGCCTCGAGTAGGCAATGAAGATACCGTATTAGTTTTCTACAAACATAATAAAATAGCAAAAATTTAGATGACTAAAATATGCATGCCAAAGTTTTGCATCTGAAGCCAGCTACAAATTTGTAACAACACATGCCATGTCTTTCACACATTTTCCATACTTATTGAGCTTATACATCTCACGATATAGTGAACCAAATGCAATAATTGTGTCACCACAAGAGAGATCATGAACTTTACATTTGTTATCAACAAACTTCACAATCAAGCCAATATTGGCAAGTGCAAAGATTGACAATAAATTCTTTTTATATTTAGTACATATAAACTATCCATAAGTATGAAAGTACTATCATTAACAATAGTCAACGTAATTTTTCCAACTCCATTGATATGATAAGAGGAGTTATTGGCACATGTCACAATATTTTTCTCAGGGGCAAGCTCAAGAGAAGTGAGCAAACTACATAGAGAAATAACATGATTCATGGCATCACTATTAAAGTACCATACATTTGAATCCACAATAGACATGCCAAAATAATGTAAAGAAGGTTCAGAAGTACATTGCACACTAAATTCCCATTTTGTATCATACACAACATTTGTAGATTTTGACTTAGAAGGAGAGGCATCTAGCCAAACCAGTGTCTTTCTTCTTAGTCTCTTTTGCAGCCAATTTAGGACACTCTTGTATGACATGATCTTTTTCCTTACAACACCTGCAAAATATCTTAGTCTCTTTTTTCTTATCATCCTTATTGATCTTCTTTGTCTAGCTTTTGTACATTTCTACTTACTAGCAAAAAAGGAAGCTCTTTCCATTCTAACTAGCTACAATATCTTAGTTTGCAACATGCATAATGTACTTGTTTTGTCTAGATTATTCTTATTATAGCAACATCAAAACCAACTCATCAAATGACAAAGCATTTGAATTTCTTTTAGTAGCAAATAAAGAGTAGATGCAAAGCTTTGATTAGAATCAAGAAGACCATTGAGAACAATCCACACAAGTAGAATATTTGGCAAAATCTCATCCGTAGCAATCAATTTCTGCTTAATATATTTTATCTATGTTAAAGCGCTATCCGTGGAGTCATCTTCATCCACATGTTCACTTTCTAACTACTTATACAGGTAAGCAATATGAGTCTCATTTCTTCCTTGTTGATACAAACATGTAAGAGTTTCATAAGCATCCTTAGTTATCTTACATGATTTAATATATGGGATCATGGTATATTTAAGAAAAAATGCAATCAAAGCATAAGCCTCTACATCTCTATCATCCCAACAATGAATTTGCTCAAGAGTAGGTGGTGGTGATGCTCTAGCTTAACTGGAGCAAAACCTAAACCTACTGCATCCTCAACATCACTTGTTTATATTGCTTCTATTGCACCTGGAGCTTTCGAAACACCACTGGGATGTCTTTTGATTCCATGTACAATGTTCTAAGGCCCCTTTGTAACCAATACATGACACACCATATAAGTCCACAATGGATAGTTGGTTCTATCAAACTTCTTGTCAACAACCAACATACAAAATGCATTATTATTTCTAGCCATGGCCATTGACTATATTTGATGCAAAAGTTATGTTTATAGAGTAAAATATACACAAAAACATGTGCTATCTAGTATAGTATAAAGAAGATTATAAGGGATCTTATATGTAGAAATGACCAATGTCAAAAATTCTACCACAAAAGGACAGAACAACATGCATAGTATTGGTAGTAGTGCAAATAAAGACCAAAATGAGCTTGAATAAAAAACATCATGTGCAGTATTTGTCAACCTACAAGTACTCATCAACTCTCATCCCAATCTAAGGAAATCAAGTGGAGGGTGTTGAAACTCTACCCAAGAGGTTAAAGCCTACTTTGATACTAAATGGTGGAATTAAGATTGCTAGCATGCAAGCACACAATTGGAGGAGAAGCTTGAGAGAACACAACTCAAAATGTATTGAGAGATATCAACAGAAGAGAGTTACAAGACTAAGTACGTCCTAAAAATGAATAGATATATATGCAAGGCCAAGTGAAAAAACCTCCTAAAGAGAAAAAAAAGTGCCGCAATGGTCCTAGGTGTGTTCACGCACATCACTACCAAAATATTGTAGCATAGCTAATAAGTAATGGTGAAACTTCTTAATAGTATACACCATTGCTAACCCTTTCCTTTTTGTCTTTGAATAATTTATTTTAGTTTCAATGATTTTCCTGCTAGAAAAACTCACAAGGAAATCCATGTTATGTCATTGAGTTGGCATAGTATAACTCCAATCATGATTTTTGAAGCATTGACATGCATATGAAAGGTTATCATCCAATTTGGGCTTGTAAGATTAGGATAGACATTAGAGCCTCCTTGAATGATTTACTTGAGGCTTTTGTATTCATTATTCCATTCCTAGATAACCAATAGCTTATAGAGTCATCTCACCATTGAGATATAGTTAAGCACAAAACATCAGTAGCACAAAGCAATATCCTTATGGTTGGTGGTTAGCAGGAGATCCATTATCACATTCAGCTTTATAGTGTTAGTTGTAATGCTATTCTTGGATACTACATGCCCCAAGATAATATTGTGTTTAACCTAGAAGTGGCATTTCAATGGGTTCAAGGAGATATGATACTGTGACACCTTCCAAAGACCAATCAAAGTTTCTCAAGTTGCTCCTTCTAACTAGAGTGGACAAAAAGATCCTTAATGAGCACCTCAAGCTATCATCTCTACATATTCTTAAAAATGGTGTACATTGTCAAAAGAATCACATGGTGGGCGGACTTACTTGAGTTGCTATGCCAAACACATACCATACACACAAGAGGAAGCTCACTCAAGAATATAAGAAGAGAGATGAATGCAACATAAAGAAAAATGGCCTAGTAAGTCAAACAGTGCATAACTGACTATACTAATAGGCTAGTGCTATAACTATGCCAACTAGGTAGGTGCAACAAACTAAATATAATAAGTGATAAGTCAGTGGTGGCCATGTGAGGATCATAATGACCACCGACATACTAAGTGTAGATGTGCAGATTCATACGGCTAGGTGGTCCATTATCAATATCCACACATGTTGAGCTTGCCATCTCAATAATCCCCCTCCAGCTCAAGTGTATCTTTGCAACTCCAAGTAACCTTTGAAACTTTCAAAGCTTCTGTGCACCTAATGCCTTTGTGAAAATATCACCTATTTGATCTTGTGTGCTAATATATGCCAAGTCAATCTCTCCTACAAGTACCTTCTCTCTCACAAAGTGGTAATGCACCTAATTATGTTTTGTCCTAACATGGAACACTGGGTTCCTAGCTAGTTGTATGTTGCTCATGTTGTCATAGTGAATGACAACTAGACCATCTCCCTATACATTCAAATCACCCAATAAATTTTGTAGCCATACCACCTCACATGCTGCCATAGCAGCACTACTATACTCAACCTTTTGTACTCAATAAAGCAATTGTAGGTCACTTTTTGTTGCTCCATGTAATTCCTGCACTAACAAGGGAAAACATGAAGCCATTGGTTGATATTTTCTTAGATATGCTACTAGCCCAATCTACATCTATGTATCCTTACTTGCCTCATAAAAAGTCCATAATGCAAAGTGCATCTATTAAAAAGTACATAATGCAAAGTGGACTTCACATACCTCAATATGTGTCTAATTGCATCCAAGTGAGGCTTTCTTAGGCATTTGCATAAACTAATTGACAAGGCCAATAGCATAACTCAACCCTCATCTTGTGATAGTCATGTTAATCAAACATAGTAGGGTCTTCTATCTCATTCCCAACATTAGTACTCGACTTTACATTTTGCTCCAATGCAACTGAAAGAGGCTTACATGCTGTCATACCATACTTGGATAATATATCCAAACCATACTGCCTTTGTGACAACTATATACCATCGTCAAATTTGATCACCTCAATACCAAGAAAGTACCTAGCTCACCCAAATCCTTCATCTCAAACTTCTTGTTCAAAAGTCCTTAACTTCAACAATCCCATTGTCATCACTATCACCTATAATAATCAAGTCATCCACATAGATGACTATGATGACCAAGCTTGCATTTCCCTTTCTCACATAAAGTGAGTGGTTAGCATCAAAAACATAAAAGCCAATGTTGATAAGATACTCTCTGATCTTGTCAGACCATACTCTAGGTTCTTGCTTCAATCCATAGATCACTTTCTTTAACCTGCACACATATGTAGGATGCTCTAAATCCTCATAACTTGCTAGCTGCTCCATATACATCTCTTCTTGCAATTCACCATGCAAGTTGTCATTCTTGACATCCATTTGCTACAAACTCCAACCTTTGTCTATTGCCAAAGCAATCACACATTCTTCTCAAACTCGTCCATTTTTTTTTTTTTTTTTTGATATTTTCAATTTCAAATTTCAATTTCAATTCAATTTCAATTTTATCCTAGCCTTATACCTCCTAACAAAACCATCTACATTATGCTTGATTTTGTAAACCCACTTACAACCAATAGCTTTCTTGCCCTTAGGTAAAACTAGATCCGAAGTCTTATTGGCTTCTAATGCAACCATCTCTTCATCCATTGCTGCATCCCAATGAGCATGACCAATAGCATCCTCAAAATAAGTAGACTCAACACCCTCAATCACTTTTACCATATAAGTGTAATGGTAAGCAACATATCCTTCAAAACCAAATCTTTTAACAGGGTATCTGACCCTGTTAGACCTATGTACCACTGGATCACTCAGTGGAATCTTTAAATTACCATTTGCTCTCTCTCTATACATGATGTCATGATTAACGGAATACCAAGATCATAATCCAAACTCTTTGAACCACTAGAATCTCCAACAAATCCCCAATGACTAGTAGATGCATCATTATCATTCGATACTTTTTTCTTCCCTTTGTCTTTACCTGCAACACTTGTAGATGCACCTGAAGATGTGGGGCTACTCCTTAGTCTCCTAGACCAAGGGCTAATTGTAGATATAGTACTAGATGATGTTTTTGGTCCACTAAGGCTCTGTGATTCTTGCTTTTCTTTCTGCACATAACTATTATGATCATCATCATCATCCAATGCATCACCACTAGATGCATACGAACTGCTTGTCTCTTAAAAAATAATATCCCTACTCACTTTAAACTCACCTGTGACAGGGTTATACCAATGATACCCTTTCTGCTCTAATCAGTATTCAATAAAAATACATTTTTCATCCTTTGGATTAAGCTTCTTTTACAGCTCATCTGGCGCACATGAACATATGCAATACAACCAAACACTTTCAAGTGTGACACATCGGGCTTATTACCTATAAAGCATTCTTTAGGAGTCATCACATGAACTACAACTATGGAAGTTTTGTTCATAATATAGATAGTAATATGAATAGATTTAGATAAAAAATATTTTGGCATATTTTTTTCAACCATTAATACTAATCCAAATTTTGCAATATGCTTATTTTTTCTTTCTGCAATCCCAATTGCTGTGGAGTATACCTATAATAAACAATTTTTTAATCCTATGAGACCTCAAGAAGTTACTAAACTCATTAGAGATATACCCTCCCTGTCCATTTGATCTCAAGCACTTAACTTTCAAGCTTGTTTCTGTTTCAACTGTGACTTTGAAAGTTTTAAAGTGCTCAAATACAATACTCTTTTCCTTCATGAAATATACTCACAGATTCCTTGAATAATAATCAATAAATGTAATAAAATATTTGCTGCCACCAAGAGATATGTTTGGTGTAAAGCCCCAAACATCTGTATGTACAACATAAAGCATGTTTCTACTCACATCTCTGTCATACAAAAAAGGTTGTGTTGCTTGCTTACTAAACTAACATGCTTCACACACTTTATGAAATTCTGCAACTCTAAAAGTAGGCAACCTTATAACCAATCCTTTGGGCTATATTAATTTCAGCCTTTGTACATTTACATATCCAATATATTTATGCCATATTTCAATTTCTACAATCACTCCTTTTTCTTTAGCATACATAACAACATTCATAGAAAGAATTCCAACATCTAAAGTGGATATGCAACCAACTCTACTTTCTTTTGTGATCAACTTGCACTTATCACTAAAGTTTTTTAAAAATAACCTTTTGCATTAAATCAAACTCTCAACCCTTGCTCTACCATTTGACCAGCAGACACTAAATTCTTTGTGATTGATGGCACAACTAATACATTTGACAGACTCTTTATCTAGGCATCATACAAGTACAAGGGAACCTTTCTAATATGTGAAATTGGTTGATATGAATCATCATGAGCATGTACATAACTTAAATTTTTAATGTATCTCTCCAAACCATTTAGCATGACTGTTCATATGATTAAATACACCTGAGAATCGACATACCATATATCATCATGTGTCCCCTTTCTTGTAATAGCATTCATCATGTATTGCATAACAAACAAACAGTCATTTTTATCTTCATTCTATTGTGAAGACAATGCATAGTCTCCTTATTGCAATTTATCACTGCAAATATCATCCTTCTTAATATAGCAATGGGTTGCAATATGATCTATTTTGCCACAATAATGACAAACAATACCAGAATTGCTAGAACCTTTGTTTTGCCATCCATCTCTTCCTCTAGAGCTCCCCCTATTAGTTTTCTAATGGTTCTCACTAGTATGTCCTATATCGTGGCCTCTTAAAAAGGATCTATCAAATCCCCTTCAAAAATTTGAGTATAATTTTTGGACATATTCACTACTTCTTTTAGATGATTCACCTTGCATGTTGATCTCTTTGTTGATGATCATGAGAGAGACGAACTCACCAAAATCTAGAAATGGCTTCTGTATATATACAAAAGTGACAAATAATTTTCAAGCGTTCTTATTGTTCAGGCTACCCAAAGTAGATAAAACCAAATCATCATCATCAGGCATTGCATTAATTGCTGCCAAAGTAGCCGCAATGCTCCTCACCTTCAAAACATATTCATTGATGAACATTTTTCCTTTCTTCAAAGCATTCAACTCTTTCTTGAGTTGAAACTTCCATGCCTTTGTATTTACAGAAAACATATCCTCAAAAATTGCCCAAGCTGCATACGAAGTTTCTGCATTTTTGATATGTCCTAGCATGGTATTATCAATGTCTGCAATAATAGCCAATACGTTACCTTTTTGTCTTTTGCATTCCATTTTTGCCATGCCTTTAATTTATCTACAATTGCAGGGTTACTTAGCTCTAGCTCATTTTCTTCACTTGAAATGAACTCATAAATGCTTTTTCCAATAAGAAAGCTCATCACATGAAACTTTCATGATGGATAATTGTTTTTGTCTAGCTTTTCAATGATGGGGTTTCCAATGTTCTCTACCATTATCACAAAATTGATACAAAACAACAAGCAAGTCTTTTGTAATCTTTCACAATAAGTACATAGCAATGCACCGAGTAGCCCTTTTCATTGACTCCTCAATAGTACATATAATTTGCAATTTGTTTGTAGATAAGACTTGTGTTTGCTTCCTAGCAAACACCTTAGAACTTATAGATTTAAAATTTGTAACATGTGCACCCACTTTCAATCGACATAATTGAAATTACAGTACATCCTAAAATTGATGTCTGCAACCTTGTGGGTCTGAAACGAGGCCCAAAATGACCTTAGATGGCCAAAAAGTTTGAAGGATTAAGTCCTAGGGCTTTTTTGCAGAATATAATGTGCTTTGCTCATACACTAAATCTCAGAGCCATCTGAGCTTTTCAGTCTGCCACTCTGCTTTTGGTGCCTCCACATGTACTATCCACCAAGAGAATGAGTGGAAGAATGGGAGAACTTCTTACCTGTTTCTTTCTTGTTTGAATCCTTACTTATTCTTCTTCACTTCAACCTTCACAACCAGCCTCTCTAAGTGGCATTACTTTGATACCATGTCAAGAATCGCATGGTGGGGAGAGTTGCTTGAGTTGCTGTGCCGAACACACACCACATACACACAAGAGGAAGATCACTCAAGAACACAAGAAGAGAGGTGGAGGCCAAAATATTTTCTTGCTGGTTTTTTCTTTTTCTTCCACACACAATACAATGTACACAATGTATAGATAAGATACAACATAAAAAAAAGTGTCCTAATAAGTCAAACACTAATCAAATGGTACTATAACTATGCCAGCTATAGGTAGGTGCAACAAACTAAATATAATAAGTGATAAATCAGTGCCCATGTGAGGATCATAATGACCCCTGATATGCTAAGTGTAGATGTATGGACCCATATAGCTAGGTAGTACATTATCAATGTCCACATGTGTTGAGCTTGCCATCTCAATATACATGAGAGATTGAAAAGTGATTGATGCACTAGTCAACCCAAATGGCATAACGATGTAGGCAAACACTTTCCACTTAGTGGTGAAGGTGGTCTTTGGCATATCATCTGAGTGAACTTACACCTAATTATAACCAGAAAACCTATCCAAGAAGCTATAAGCTTCATTGCCTACCAACCAGAAAACCTATCCAAGAAGCTATAAGCTTCATTGCCTACCACTCCATCAATCATGTGATTGGTGTACCATAGTGGATAATGGTCTCACTTAGTTGTAGTTCTTAGTTGTAATGTTGACATTTTTATACTTGATGCATAATCCTATCTTCCCATTTTTCTTGAGTACCACAAGGCTGGGTTCATATGCATACTTGTACATTCCCATATTTCTTGAGTAATGTGATTATGGATGATACCCAATCATATGCCCAATCTCATAAATAAATCCTCATTTTTGTAATGTTTCTAACTCTTCTTGAATGTGATATATTAGTAAGGATTCATAGGGTATGGCCTTTGTTTTACGATCACGGAGTTAGGTTTAAGTGGGATTTTATATATCAATATTTAGGGTGATATACCTTTGAGGTTTGAGTAGTTCCAAGAAAATGCGTCATGGTACTTCTTTAATGAGATGGTTTTTTGTCCTTTGCATTGAGATCCTTTATGAAGTAGTTTAGGGGTTTATCCTAGTTCAACAAGTTTTACATGCTTCACCTTTACTAGGCCTTTAATAGGTTCACTAGATTGCCCTACTCTCTTGGCACCAAGCATGACAATGAGTAAATTTCATTTCTTGTATTTTGCAAATCTTTTTATCAGGACCTAAAATGGGCGTAACATTGGCTCTAGGGCTCTAGTCAGGGGCCTCCTATGCTCACCAAACCACCCTCACGGCCTCGCGACCATGAGAGTTTGTAGGTTCCTCCCAAAGATATCGAACTAAACTACAGCAAAGGAAAATCTTACACTCTTAATGTATAGAATACAATTGCAATACATTTGAGATTTAATATTCTGATACCATGTTTACATTGCACATGATGCAAAGTGTATGGCATTTTGTGCTCAAACAACTTAACTTTAGTCAGTGTGGAGTGTACACATAATCTTTTCATTATTTCTTTCTAATTGCATCGTGTGGCATTGCTAGGGAACAACACTGGGCTAACCCATGCTACTGAAGCAAGCCCTTAAAACTTATATGAACATAGCCTATATGCTAAGATATGCAAAGAAATTAGGAACTTAATCAAATATATTTCCATTTCAGGTCCACACCTCTACACTATTTACATTTAGATTAATTGTGCAAATGTAGGAGATTTCGTGAAAATTTTCCGTAGAAATGAGCCCTAAAACATGCACTTTAACACATAATAAAATGGAAAAGTGAGGCAAACCCTCATGCTTCACCTTCATTATATATTCACAAATATTCTCCTAATTTTTCATAATTTTTATGTATAAAAACATTTTTTTTCCAATTTTTTCTTTTTTGACTATTTTTCATGAAATTTTCCATTTATTTCAACATAATTTATTGTTTTTTTGAGTTTTTTGATTTGTATATCTTAAAAGAAGTGTGATCTAGTAGGATATTGATTTTCATGCCATATGAACATCACTCGATTCTCCAAAACCCAAAAACAATCCCATTTTTCATTAAATCCCGTGTTTTAAGTTTTGTGGTTTTATCATTTTTAATATATGGAAAGGAAAATGAGTGATTATCTAACATTGTAGACATCAACAAACTTATTTTGATCATTTAGAACCATTTTCTTAGCATATTTATTAATGATACATCATCACAATTAAATAACAACCACTTAAAATTCACATGCATATATCTCATAATTCGAGGAAATGGAGCCGTTGATGCAATTAACTTGCCGCTAACACTTCGAAATCACTCGATCTATGTCCCATTACGCTTCTGAACCATTGTCAGACCGATCTATGTCCCGTTATGCTTCTTGTCCGACTAATCATTGTCAGACCGATCTATGTCCCGTTATGCTTCTTGTCCGACCGCCATCATCGATTTGCCAAATCAATCCTACCTTTCTCTCTCATAAACAACCATATGAACAAGGAACACAAAGAAAGAGAAATAAGAGAGAGAAAGACTGGTTTTTTATCTTGCTAAATACTACATCATTCCTTGTGAGAATCGGAGCATCGAAGAGTGAAAAATTGATGCAGCCAATGCCTAGGAGCAGTGAGAGAATAATTGCAAGCCCGAAAATGCCATTTTTTGGGGGATGGAGAAGGCACCGAAAAATGCCCCCCGCATCCCCCATGTCATTTCATATTTCATGTTTTTTCCTCTTCTTAATCAAGGTTAATACAAAGCTACAACTTATCTGGTTCATTTTTTGGGGGATGGAGAAGGCACCGAAAAAATGCCCCCCGCATCCCCCATGTCATTCCATATTTCATGTTTTTTCCTCTTCTTAATCAAGGTAAATACAAAGCTACAACTTATCTGGTTCATTTTGACCATTTGACATAGATTCGATAGCTACTTCATAACACCAAACCTTGCGACCATTAAATGGGGAGTCAAGTGGACTCTGATTGATGAATGGGCACTTGCATTGGATTTCGATGTCAAAATGCATCTAGGAAAACTCAAGCTCCTTGATTTGCAACTATTTCATTTTGTATAAAAAATGCATCTTTTACGAGTCTCGGGCTTCTTTTGCACTTGAATCTTGGCTTAAAAATCTGCCCTCATTGGTGACCACAGGAGAGGGCAACTTAGCCTGTCGAATCTAGAAATTGTTCTGCACATGTGGAAACCATAAAGAGCATCAAGTTGCTACAAAGAAAATGTACAATAAAACACAAACATAGTTCTCACCCTACCCCTTGACAAAATCAAAGCATATTGTCCACGAGAGCTAGGCTCAACATAGTTTGAGAGGGATTATAGGTACCATGTAATTTAAGCTTGTGTATGATGCATTTTGACAAGCTCTTTGGCCATGATTGATCCCTTCCATTTATCCCATATAACTTTATTCACACTCTATTATACCCTTGGTCTTCCAATGACCAATCCTATTCACTTAGTTGCATTTTGGGGAGTTGCATTATGGGTCATTATGTAGAGCAAATTGGTCCATGGAGGATCACAACTCAAATATAGAGATTGTACAATGGCAAATGTGTGAGTATTGCAACATGCTATTTCTTAACATATTGTACACATGTACACATGGCAAGATATAACACTTAAAACTTAATTTTGAACAATGTCAATAAAGTTGTATATGTGTTAAACCTTTATGTGCAAATGGATTAGATCCTCATTCCATCTGAACTACTAATTACCATGATCACTTCATTTACACATAGTGGTGTACCCACTTCTATGTATCATGTGTGGAAAATGGTTGGATGGATTGCATAATGCATGAGTGGGCTAATTCTTGGATGTTACATGTACATTATGAGTGCTCTAAAACATTTCTCTAGATCTTCCTATGTACAATGGAGAGTAGGATGCACTATCCAATATGTTATCTATTGCAGATGTGTCTACAATCATTGTTGAGGAAGAAAACCTAGAGCAAGTGGACTACTACATACTATAGTGCACCATGGAAAAATATAGAGTACTAGTAGGCTATATTGATGGCATCCACTTTGATGCAAATAATCCAAATTTTTATGGGATGTACTATGCACAGTCAATTTCACTAGAAGATAAAAGAGTTGACTACATATACCCATGACAAAGAGACATACATGTATTCATATTTTGTTATCTCAATGAAAGTTCCTTTGTCACATGTCAACATAAGGAAAATGGGACCTCCACATTAGTGCCTTTCTCGTATGGACCATGAAAGAATTTGCACTATTGTTAGCCTTAGGGCAAATACACCTGATTGATAACATGTACATTATATATTTATGTTGATTGTTATTCTATTCATCCTTGATCATTAGCCTTCACTAATTTTGTTATTGATGACTTGAGTATCTAACGTTCAATGATAATTGTTTTCAAATAAAGGATCGTAGAAATCGATCTAATAGAACATAAAACATATGAAACTTTTTTATCACATATCTATTTTCTTCTCATTCACTCATTCAATCTCTATATTGAATCTAATTTCATATTTGAATACATACATATGATGAAATCCTTGTGAATCATATATATCATCATCATGAGATCCAAGTGTATATACATGTGAGAATGATGCAAAATAAAAGGTTTCCTAAACTAGGACTCAATCATCCTCATCACAAGTCACCTCCATATATGTGCCTTTCTATGATCTCTATCGTGGGGCCTATAGAACATTGTACTTCAATGTGCATTGTGTAGAAAGTCTTGTTTCATCTCTCATATCGGCCTTCCTCTCTGCCTCCATGTATGATCTTTGGAGATATCATAAAAGTATTCTAAGGCTCATGCCTCAAGCCACAAGTAGTCTCAATGCAATGGTGAGAGGAATCACATGCAACATGGGTGGATGATCATAGGTAGCACTCTAATAAGAATGAAATATACACATGCAACACATGTATCTATCATGTGGCACTATTGTGAACAATCCTAAAGCTATTTGATCTATGCTAACAATCCCAATGTGGGGTTAATCATGGTGTGTACCAAAGGATTGCATGTAATTATGGTGGATTATAATAAACAAGGAACTCCATGACTATAGAGAGAAGCCACGCAATATGCACACTCAAATATTCTCTTATCTTTCATTGCATAAAATGGTTACATATATAAAGGAGGAGATGCTCCATCAATGATCCCTCACACTTTCCATTTGTGTCCCCATGTGACACAATACAACCCACGCTTTACATGTGTGCCATGTGTGGCACACTTTGCTCCACATTCTCATCCATGTTCATGCACCATACAATCTTAAGCACATAGAGTTCTTTCACACACACATATACACACACCCACAAACACCCCAACTTACATTCTCAATACCCCATCTTAAGTGAGGTGTTTACTTTACCTTGTCACCCATCCAATGTTACACTGCACAACTACAATTGCTACCTCTTTACACTCCCCCTCAATTCTATATTGGAGTGTGTACATGACTAGACACATCTAGTCCACCATATGCATGCTTCATGTGCATGCATCAACATTCATTCGAGAACCACTTGCTCGAATGAACCTATCCCATTCTTTTTGAACAACGTTAGTATTCAGGAAAGGTATGACAAATCCACTCATGCATCCAAATGTGCACACTCTCAACACATCGTGCACTTGCAAAGTCCTTTTGAGATCTCAATCTCAGACAAAGGACCCCATCACAACCCAATTCTTGTGCAGTCTCGTCTCTCAGACGTCACACTTTGTTGTATATAAATACATTCATTTTGAGCCTTTAGGTAGGCTTGAGCAAAGTACCCTTGTTCCCATGAGTGAAATGTACAATTGCATGCTTTAACTATACAAGCTTTGATTTTGACACTCAAGATGCAATGGTGAATGTAGTCATTCATAATACACAATGTTTGAATAAAGCTTTACACAAAGGCCAAAGCTTCAAATTAAAGGGTTTTAGGTGAATGTAGTCATTCATAATACACAATGTTTGAATAAAGCTTTACACAAATGCCAAAGCTTCAAATTAAAGGGGTTTAATTAAAAAAAAAGTTTCTTAAAGAAAAATGAGTGGATAATGTTGAAATTCATCATCATCATCATCATCATCATCAATTTTTTGTCTACATCTTCTTTGTTGTCTCGTTTTTCCTACATCATGAAGCTTCATCTCGTCTACACCTTGTACAATGCCTTCTAAATGGGCCAAAGTGTCAACATGCAGCTGATTTGTGTTGGAATAGGTAATGGGATACGTATGAAATATCAAGATTTAGATAATGAACTTTTTTTTGGCCCGATGTTCTACAAATAGCAACCCTTGCCTCCTTTGAGTAACCTTTGGGCCCTAAAACCTCAAGCAAAAGAGCTAAAATAACAAAATGCCTTTGTCTCTTATCGACAACTTCTTTGATGACAATGGATCCACTTACTTTATTGAGAAAAACTCAATTTTTAACAAAGATAGTAAAAGAGCACTCTTTTCCTATCTTTCTCTCTCATATGCCCATTGAGATATAGTTTAAAAAAGCAATCCTCTGTGTGTGTGTGTGTGTGTGTGTGTGTGTGTGTGTGTGTGTGTGTGTGTGTGTGTGTGTGTGTGTGTGTGTGTGTGTGTGTGTGTGTGTGTGTGTGTGTGTGTGTGTGTGTGTGTGTGTGTGTGTGTGTGTGTGTGTGTGTGTGTGTGTGTGTGTGTGTGTGTGTGTGTGTGTGTGTGTGTGTGTGTGTGTGTGTGTGTGTGTGTGTGTGTGTGTGTGTGTGTGTGTGTGTGTGTGTGTGTGTGTGTGTGTGTGTGTGTGTGTGTGTGTGTGTGTGTGTGTGTGTGTGTGTGTGTGTGTGTGTGTGTGTGTGTGTGTGTGTGTGTGTGTGCACGCACACACTTACCCTTCCCAACAACATTATTGGGGTGGGGCTTGTTAGAGTAAAGTGGTCTGCCTCATTACTAGCACTTGTATCCTATACAACCACGTGTTATATGGTTCAAGTACCTCTATATAGATATGACATCAAATGGAGGATATCTTGACAGGTGCATGTACCTTGATTGAGATATATGCACACATAGCTTATCTCTAATCAAGGTATATGCATACACCTTGATTGAGGTATATGCCCATGACTTACCTCAATTGAGGTATATACATATATCTCAATTATTGTGTGCTTGATGATTGGCATAGTTGATGTGCATGTTGGGATTGGTACCACCATCAAGGTAAGTTGATGGATGTTGGGAACATGGATAATACATGTTGTCATCATGGTATGCATAGATGGCTACTCAGGGATAATCCCTATACCTTGATGATGGTTGCATACATGACATGTTTACCCTAGTGGTTGTTTAGCCTGACCACAATCGTGGTATCTGACATGATGGCTAGATCAAGGTATATGCTCATAGTTTAACTACTTACATGGAACCCTCAATTGCGCTTGCATGGTCCCCATGCACCACAATCAATGTATTTAAATACAATGGTCTTAGTATGACATGATGACTCTTGAACCCATGAATGGTTGCCATGTGTACAATGACAAAGGCACTAACTTCTTACACAGGGTTTCCCAAAAACCTTGAAGTGGTTCAAAGTGGATACCTTGATCTTGATACCACCCAAGGTTTGATTTACTCTTATACATTTGCAAATCAATCTAACTACTAATGAGCTAAAACTTTTTACTTTCTTGAAAATTATAATTTGAGGATAAGAGACCCTAATAATCACATCTTTTACTAAAATGTTTTCTATTGAATCAGTGGTTGCATCAAATAGCACCTTTACTTTGCACCGTTGTGCCAAGTATTCTATTAATACTTCAATACATTTATGTTCATTAACTTTTTTGGTAATGTCCCAATAATATCATATATTACTAGCTCAAAAAATTTTGACATTTTATTTAGTTGGAGGAACCCACTAGGTTTAACTATTGGCATTTTCAAGGTCGCAATTCCTGAGGTAATTTGCTAGCAAGTATCATAGTTGGGGCTAGTAAAATTTTTCTCTTATAAATTATAAACATTTATGGAACCCAAGTTTTCCAAACATAGGGTGAACACAAAGCTAAGTAATGTATTGAGCTTGGAGTCCCTTAGAAATCACTGCTCTATATCCTAACTTATCACCCAGAAAATATAATATATTATATTGGATATTGGATGCTCTTTGTACTCTTTGTTTATTATTTCAAATTTCACTTACTATTTCTTGGATGTATGGGCCATGTTTTTTAAGTCCCATTATGAGTTGAAGATTTGTTGGACCCTATTCTTTTGGATATGTTGGATGTAAGGCATCCGAGAAAATGCATCAATAATAGTATATTTTATACCTTTACAATACGTGAGGCATTTGTGAAAGTCCATTGATAAATGTATATTCTAATACATAAGTTGGAAATTATACTCTTGGATAGCAAGAAACAACCTAGGGGATGTGATATCTTTGTCGGTGCTATTAAAGTTTAACGATGTATTTTAGGAGTTGATTGTGACCCATATATGTATGGATGGAGTTTTTGTAAAGTCCAACCTCTTACTAGGAGCTCTTTTCTATTGTTGAATAATTAATTTTGTTTTAGATAGTTTTTGATAAATCAAGCAAATTGGTCTCCACTTATTTGTTCAACTTGTTGAAGGAATATAGCTTCAAACCTTAGATTAGTTACATGTATTCATAAAAGAAAATATTTATGAAAATTAGGGTAATGTAACTCTCTCTTTTGAAATCAAGCCTTTTGATTTTTTGAATGCTTCCTACTTTAATATATAATTCAAAATTTTATTTGTCATTTAGTACTTTTTAAAATTTGGAGTTCTAATATCTGATAATTTAGTTTTATAAAAATTTGAGAAATTCATCATGCTTAGAAAATATTGCAGTTAATTAAAGTTTTTAGGTTCATAGGATGATCTTATTGTTGCTATTTTCTTTGGATTAATTTGAATTCTTGCACTAGAGATTACTAAACCAATTTACATGAGTTTGACCTCATTTACATTTTTGAATTATATTTTAGATAGTATCTTTGAGAATTTCACAATAATAGAAGCAACATTCATTTTAGAAGCTCATATTTTTCAATTGACTAAACTTTTATACATTTTATTTTTTTAAATAAAAAATTTGAGTAGGTTGAGTTATAGCTTTGAGATTTTATATTTGCCCACATGTTTATGGTATATTGAGGTTATGAAAGCTCTTTCACTATTCACATGAAAGAAAATTTCAAAAAAGTTGGTTAAATTTTCCCCAACATTTATAAGTTTTGGGGTATATAGAGAAATATTCACCACATTGTCTTATAATTAAGGTTCATATAGATATTGATCATTTTGCAAGTAGAAATGTTCTAACATTTTGCGAGATTATCACACCAAATGTTAAGATAAGTGTAGCTCTACTAGTAAAAGGTGAGGGATAGTCCAATGTTCTTGTAGTGAGCACCTTTAGAGTAAGAATTAAAATTGGGGAAAAGATAGATGGTTGGGGTTTGTAGGATACAACTTATAAAAGGCATCCTTAAATAGAACTCAAATACTATATTGACAACAATAGAAGTCTAGATAAGGTGGGTTGTTGAAAACTTTATCCTTAGATAAATAGAGTTTTTGAAGAAAGTTAGGTCTTTAGTGAATTCAAAGGGAGAAAGGGGTGTAAAGATAAAGTGCAAAGCTTAACAACTACAAAATTAGTCATAGAAAAAGAAGGGTTATTGTCATAAGAATGGATACAAGGATGTTTAAAGTAAGCTAGTAATACATTGCTTATAGCATTTACATTATTGAAAATACAAGAGAACAAAATATAAAATAGTACACATATAAGGTGATAACTTATGATACACTTTGAGATGCCTATGTTTCAACTACAACACATAATTGACTATTCTATTCTCCCCCCTGGCCTCATATTTATAGCTAAATTGAAGAAGAAGGGTTGTGACCAAGAAGAAGAGCTCTTTATGGAAGGGATCTTGAAAAAATCGGCACTCTGAAGCTTTCAAGATGCAATATAATGATGCTAGCGGTTTGATATTTGAGGTCTAGAGAGGTACCAGATATACCATGACTGATTCACCTGGCTCTCAGATGATCTTGCTTCAATCCAAGCCTCTTGTCAAATTGCGAAGAGGGGAGATTGTTGGAGTAAATTGTTGAATTACTAAAGGTGAATTCATGCTTTTTGGTTCAAAATCAGAGATCCCAAAATTGGGAAAAATAGTGCGTGGTTTTTTCCATAAAAAGGGGGGGCGGTGGCTTGTTTGTCGTCATCTTCCTTTCAATCTTCTTCTTTTTTATAAAGCATTAAGCTTTAAAGCTTAACGCTTTTGTGACTTACTTTATTTGCCAAGTTTTAAACGTGTTTGGTCAACTTTGACTTATGTCTCACAGCTCTCATTCACACGATAACTTTCGTGATGGATGGCTACAATCCTTGTTAATTCGGGAAAATGTCGTGTTATGATCCTCGAGCCATTTTTCTCGAGATCTTCTCTATTTAATGATTTATAGTTCTTCAAGTCCATTTTTGCGAGAAGTCAAGAATTTTTTAAATTAAAGTCAGGATATCACAGTTTTCCTCCATAAGACCTTGCTGTAATGTCTAAAGTACATGGCTGAGCTTATCCTCTAAAAGATAGGATTCTTGTAAATCATAGTCCAGTCACCATGTAACTCAGTCATAGCTGAAACTTGACATGTCCACATTTTAGAGAGAATCAGCTACCACATTGTCTTTGCCCCTCATATAAGTGATGTTAAAATCATAATTTTGCAAGGTAGCTACCCATCTACTCTACTTAGGGGTAAGATTTGATTGAGTAAGAAAATACTTTAGGACCCTATGATCACTGTGAACTCTAAACCAGCTCCAATTATACAAATAATGGTACTATTTCTTTATTGCATGTAGAATAGCCAACATCTCTTTGTCATAGACATTCATAGTCATCTCATTATCTGTAAGCTTATAGCTTTCAAAGGCAATAACTCCATGCTTCTGTAGCAAAAAAACTCCTATGCCATGGCCAATGGCATCACACTAGATGGTAAACTCTCTAGAGAAATCTAGGCATACTAGAATAGGAGTAGAAGTAAGTAATTCCTTTAACTGGTTGAAGCTACTATCTATAAGTGTATCCTAAAAGAAAGCTTATTTCTTCAACCGGTTAGTAAAATGAGCTGCTACAACTGCATAATGCTTAATAAATCTATGATGATAGAATGACAATAGACTAAGAAACCCTTTGAGTGAAGTAGTGGTGGTAGGTGTTGGGGGCCAATCTCAAACACATTGCACCTTCTTAGGGTCACTTCATTTTGCATGAAAGAGCATTTCTTTTCCTTAGCAAAGAGTTTGTGATGTCTCAACACATCAGAAACCTTCCTCATATGAGATAAATGATCCTATGGAGTCTTGTTGTAAATCAATATGCCATGAAAGAAGACTAAGACAAATTGAAAGAGGAAAGGCTGCAAAATCTTATTCATCAGACTCTTGAAGGTAGTTGGAGCATTAGTTAGCCCAAATGGCATGACTAGGAAATGGTATAGCCCATGATGAGTCCTAAAGGAAGTGTTAACTTCATCACCCTCTCACATATAGATCTGATAATATCCAGACCTGAAATAAATGCTGGTAAAGAATCTAGCCCCCTTGACCTCATCAAGCAAATCATCAACTCTAGGTATTGGATACATGTTCTTCATTGTGATCTTGTTTAGATCCCTTTCACATATTGATGGTATCTAGACCTCAAATAAATCTTGATAAAGAATCTAGCCCCCTTGAGATCATCAAGAAAATAATCAACTCTAGGTATTAGATACATGTTCTTCATTGTGATCTTGTTTAGATCCTTGTAATCAATACATATCATGAAGGATCCATCTTTCTTCTTCTCTAACAAGATGATCAGTGATGTATAAGGTGAAGAAATAGAATCAATAATGTCAAGGAGAGGGCCAAGAGATGAGAGAAAGAAGAGCAGAAGAGAGAGAAAAGAGGAGAGAGAAAGAGTCATGAGGAGAAAGAAAGACTAGAAAGATATAAAAGAAGAGAGAGAAGCCATGAAAGCTATAATCAAGGAGGTGAGATGAGAGATGGTAATTGCATTATGATCAAAGATAGTAAAAATTATATGTCTCATATCTTTTATCCCTAAGTCAGTGTGATAAGGTATTATTAATAACTCTGTCTCACTAACACATGTAAAGAGTAAACAACTTGCTATATAAAATAAGACATACGAAAGAAAACTGCCATAACTTTTGATAGAAGTATCCAAATAGAGTATGCCATATATCAAAACCTAGATACTAAAGAGTAATTTGATCCTATATAGGTGGTTGAATTCTAAAATTTAGGTAGAGTAAAATCTATTCTAAGATAGAATGCTTTCTATACCCTATTTAGAGTGCAATTGGCTCCCATGTGACTATGTCAATGCATCCCATAGATAGGAAAACTCATCCAAAATGGAATCTGGCCTCCAAGAAGCTTCCTCAAGTGATAAATGTCAAGATTGTGGGAGAGAAGGAAGGAATCTCACTTGTAGCTTTCTCGCTTGCAAAATGGGGGAATACACACAAAGGTGGAGGCTGAAAACAGTTTTCCTCTTCTTAGTTGTGTAAGCCAAAAGAACTCTAGTACAAAAGAAATAGAAGAACCCTATATATGGGTCTCAAACCAAACTCAACTTACTAAGGTGGCATACTAGAAATGGTACCATTATTTGTATAGCTGGAGCTGGTTTAGAGTTCACAGTGATGACAAGGTCCTAAAGTACTTCCTCAGTTAAATCTTATCCCTGAGCAGCATAGGGTAGGGAGCTACCTTCCAAAATTATGATTTTGATATCCCTCATACAAGGGGCAAAGACAATGTGGTAGCTGATTCTCTCTCTAGAATGTAGGCATGTCGAGTTTTAGCTATAACTGAGTTACATGGTGACTGGGATGATGAATTGCAAGAAGCCTATCTTTTAAATGATGAGCTCATCCATATACTTTAGAAATTACAGTAAGGTCTTATGGAGGAAAACTCCCATTATCGACTTAAAAATGGCCTCATTTGGCTTAATGGCAAGATTGTTATTCCCTCTACTTCTCCTTTCATGCTAAAAATTATTGAGTTACATTATTTGCCCACAATTGGACACTTTGGAGTGTTTAAGACCTATGATAAAATTAACAAGAGTTTTCACTAGAAAGGATTGTGGAAATATGTTAAGGGTTATGTTATGAAACATATGCCTTGTCAGCAGAATAAGGATAGTACATGTAAGCCAAGTGGTTTGTTATAGCCATTGCCTATTCTAGAAGAAAAGTGGATATATATTACCATAGACTTCATTACCGGTCTACCTATTGCCAAAAAGGGTTGGAATAGCATTTATATGGTAATGGACAAACTCACTAAGGTAGCCCATTTCATTCCTATTAATACTCAATTCATTGCTTCACAAGTGGCTAGTCAATTCATGGAGTAGATCTTTGGATTACATGGATTACTACATGTGATTATGCATGATAGAGATACCAAGTTCATGAGTAACTTCTGGCATGTGGTATTCAACACCATGGAAAATAAATTGACTCCTTCTACAGCCTATCATCCGCAGAACACTGATTGTCAAATAGACATGATTAAAAAGTGGTTAAAGACTTACCTTCACCATTTCTATCATGATATACATCATGTTGGGATTCATGGTTACATTTGGTTGGGCTTGCCTATAATAACTCCACTCATGCTGGCATTGGAGTTTCAACCTTTGAAGCTATGTATAGCTACAAGGTGCTCTTATCTATAGTTATTTTCAATGAGAAGATTAACTTTCATGGAAAGGAGGAATTGGAAAGAATACAAGTCGTTCTTCAACAATGTAAGATAAAGATTAGAAAAGCTCAATATTAGATGAAGGTGTATGCTAATGAGAAGAGGTAACCTTTGGATTTCCAGGAGGGAGAGTTAGTTCTCTTGAAAGTACCCAAGTATCGATATTCTACTCTAAAGGACGGCTCTAGCAACAAACTTACTTACAGATTCTATGGGTCCTACATGATCTTGAAGTGTACTGGAGACTTTGCATATTAATTGAAACTTCCCTCTTCCACTAAGATCCACAATACCTTCCATGTTAGTCAAGTCAAAACCTTTTATGGTACTCAAGTGGAAATAGTTGATGAGCTCCTATGGATGAAGAATGACTTATGTAGTACATTCTTGAGGAGATCATAGGTTAGTGTGAAAAGAAGCTTCATTCTCTCTCCATCATCGATTATTTACTCAAGTGGAAGGGTTTATTGTTGAGATATCGAGCTCCACTCGTGATATGCCAGGGTGATCGTTGTGCATTTATGTCACCGACTTGTCAGTTGCAGATGCGGTTGGTACACCGCCCATACTACTCTAGTTCGTGGCTCAGTTAGTATGCCACCTTAGTTAGTTGAGACTAGAGTTCTTTTGGCTTACACAACTAAGAAGAGGAAAACTGTTTTCAGCCTCCACCTTTGTGTGTATTCCCCCATTGTGCAAGCAAGAAAGCTACAAGTGAGACTCCTTCCTTCTCTCCCACAATCTTGACATGGTATCAGAGCCTTGTTCGTGGTAAGGAGCTCAAGAAAGCAGACCAAGTTCGCGGTGTTCTGGTAAGAGGACCAGTGTTGCTTTCATTTTTCTATTTTGGGAGCAAGTCTCTGTAGTAGGTAGCACAGCCGAAAAATGCAAGAGTGCATTGTCTCAGATTGAGACACCCTTCGCGGTGTAGCAACAGGGCAGTATATGCTGCGGGAAAGGGCTTTAGCCCTTAGGTGACCTTGTTTTTTTTATTTGAGGCCATTTCGGGGCATGTTTTGGAGGCGGAAGTTTTTTGCACGCACTCAGGAAAAGGCCCTGTTTTATGCTGTGTGACCATTATTCTACAGGTCGGTGAAAAGTTACTATAGAAATTGCATCGTATGCCTGTGCACAGAGACATTGGGAGTTACAGAATCATCCTTGTTGCCTGTTGATGCAAAATCGTCACTAGGAAGTGACTGTGTGGTCAAATACCACTTTCGTCAGTTTTGCAGATTTGCCCTTGTGAGGCTGAAGCTGTGTTTTTTGCAGTGACAGAATTTTCTGCAGTGTTCTGTAATGGCGTCTGATTCTCTTTCACAGATTGTCACTGAAAAGCTTGACAAGAACAACTTCCAAGCATGGAAGTTTCAGAATGACGAATTTCCTTATGGGAAAAGGATATTGGGAATTTGTTGTAGGAAATGAAGAAGAACTAGTTCTTCCTGATGTTGCCCAATCAACAGCAAATGTAGGCATTTAAAGCATGGCATGAGAGAGCCAGAAAAGTTATGTACTGGTTGTCTATCAGTATTTCAGACTCTATGATTGTGCATATTAGGATGCAAGTACGCCAAAGGAGGCATGGGATACTCTGTCAAAAATGTATAGCACAAATACGCAAGCCAGGAAAATGCAGCTCAAGCAAGAGTTGCACAATGTGCAAAGAGAAAGTATGAGCATCAATGACTACCACATGAAGGTGAAGAAGATCGCAGATGCACTTGCTTCCATTGGGTTGCCAGTGGAAGATGATGATTTAGTTTCCGTGACCTTGAATGGTCTAGGAAATGATTATGCACAGTTCCGAACATCCATTTCCGTCCGTGAAAGATTTCCTGATTTTGAGGAGTTGATTGCTCTTCTAATTTCTGAGGAGCAGAGAAATGGTGGTGCATCTTCTTCAGGAGGAACTTCAAAAGAAGCTATCTTCTACTCAAATGCTGGAAGAGGTAGAGGCAGAGGTAGAGAAGGCCGATCTGGAGGCCGTGGTAAAAATCAGAATATGCAGCAAACTCAAGAAAACCAGTCCTATGGAGGAGGACGTGGTAACTCTAGAGGCAGGGGGAGCCAAAGAGATCGTGGTGGATGGCAAAGAGGCCAAAATGCAAACAATAATGTTGAATGCTACTACTGTGGTAAAATGGGTCATATGGCTAAAGACTGCTATAAAAATAAGAATGACATCATGAATGGAAAACTGCAACAAGGGAATTATGTATCTTCTAGTAGACAGGGTGATGACAGAAATGAGCATTTGTTTATGGTGCAGCACATGAACAATTCTGTGACAAGTGCCGAAGAAAGCAACGATGTATGGTATGTTGACTCAGGTGCATCAAACTACATGACAGGTCATGCAGAATGGATGGAGGATGCAAGGAAAATGGAAAAACTAGGATTTGTGGAGACTGGTGATGATACTACACATCCTATTGTGCAGATTGAAAAATTTCCTTTGTCTATGCAGGATGGGAAAAAGAAATACTTGTCCGATGTATTTCATGTCCCGAATATCACCAAGAATCTGGTTTCTGTTGGTCAAATGGTTGAGCAGGGCTTGCAGGTTAGATTTAATCCTCATGGATGCTTTGTTGAGGATATGAAAAATAAAGGTCGCTTGATAGCAAAAGGAAAGAAGAAGGGCAGAATGTTTACGTTGGATGCAGACATGCCTGAATTGAGTGCAGCAATGTTTGCACATGGGACTGGTGTAGTTGCAGATATTGATATCTAGCATAAACGCATTGGTCATGTGAATGTACAACGACTTAAATCAATGCAGACCCAAAATATTGTTGCAGGATTGCCTAAATTCAAGGTTGCAGAAATGCATAAGGTATGTGAAGCCTGTTAGTTTGGAAAACAGGCAAGAAAACCATTTTCTAGACATGTTCAAGAGAGTAAAAAGCCATTGGAATTAATCCACTCTGATGTGTGGACTACTAAAGCTGCATCTCTTGGAGGCTATCATTATTTTGTCACTTTTATTGATGACTATAACATAAAAGTTTGGGTGTATTTTATGAAAAAGAAAAGTGAAGTTTTTGGGCATTTCAAAACTCTTAAAGCTATGGTTGAAAAAGAAACAGGCCTGCAAATAAAATGCCTAAGGTCAGATGGAGGGGGAGAGTACCTCTCAAATGAGTTTGCAAGGTTCCTGTAGGAGCATGGCATAAAGCAGCAATATTCATGCAGTCATACCCCACAACAAAATGGAATTGCAGAAAGAAAAAATAGGCATATTGGAGAGGTATCTCGTGCCATGCTCAATGAAAAAGACATGCTAGATTTTTATTGGGATGAGGCAGTTGCTACAACAGTCTACATAATGAACAGGACTCCCACTGCAGCAATACATGGGATGACTCCAGAGGAGAGGTATACTGGTAGGAAACCAGATATTTCTCATTTGAAAATTTTTGGTTGCATTGCCTATGTTCATGTGCCAGATGAGTTGAGATCCAAGTTGGATCCAAAAGCTGAGAAGTGCATCTTTATTGGTTACTCTTTGCAGGCAGCAATGGATATGGAGGTTGTTTTGAGAGAGAGAGAGAGGT